>NC_071276.1:14917478-15154978 GCF_023375685.1 Ictalurus furcatus | reverse complement strand
AGCCAATTAGGACCAACTGTCTTGACCGGGAGTAAAAATCCCACTTTCCTCTCTCTCTGGCGCAGTTTATCAGCTCAGACATGTTAACTGGGGGAAAAAAGTAAATAAATAAAGTTGAGAAGTCAATACACATCACCATAGTAAAACAGTGGGAAAAGGTCTTAATTGATCGTTAGAACTTTTCACACTTTAAAGTCGAATACTTGAGCTGTAACAAGTTCTATTAGAAGTTGGTGTCTTCTACCTGGTGGCTGACCCTTCTTCCTGTCTGGGCTCCAGGAGTCTGAGCAGGTCTCCAGAACTGCAGCTAGCAGCAGAAGAGCAGTCTTCTTTCTCTGGAAGCTGTTCCCAGGAACCAGGGAGAGTAACGGCAACTGCCCAAGCCAGTCAATAAAGTCTGAAGATATTTACACATCCGCAGATATTTATCCTAATATACAATCATGGTTTTAATATAGACAATGTGGTCTGTGAGAATATTCTGAACCCTGAACAGGACATGCATAATAACTATAAGTATCATAAATATGATCTAAAGAGAATGTATAGGAAGAACACCGTCAAATTTATCAGTAAGAACAGATGCAGGAGATCCGTACCTACTCCTTGTTCAAGCTCCTTCTCTTCTTCCTTGCTCAGACCCCTTTTACTTTTTTGACTTTTGAGGCTTGCCATACAACTGTCCCGAATACGCACGAGGAACTTCCTGACCCCAGCCTGAAGGTGCTGACGAAACGGAGACGACTCGCTGTTCAGATTAAAAGGAAGAAAATCCCTCACCGCAGCGTATTCCACTTCGAACGGAGGCTCTTTAGACTTTGGGCTACAACAGATAAGACCGAACGCTGCTAACCGCACTCTGTCGTCCAGAGAAGACAAGGCTAACTGGAGTGTTTCCAAGGCAAAGTTGCTCTCTGAATTCCAGGACAGACGCCCGCTATTTGCACGCTGGGCACTCATGATACACACCCATGCTCGTAGGTGCCCTGGGACAGCAGGGTCTAGAGCAGCTAGTAGTGCGTCAAACACTTCTGGGAAGCAGCGTAGGGTGCAGGGCAGGAGGTAGCTAGAGGCATTATTCTGAAGTAGAGTCACATCAGAGATCAGAGCTTTCAGGACTGTAGGTTGCCATCGCTGCACCCATTGACTGGCCAGGTGGAGCTCAGTGGGCGGAGCGTCCTCCACTGTACTAACTGTAAGCTCCTGTCTTTGCTCCTGAAGCAGCAACTTGTAGATCTCAGAGGCACAAGGTGCAAGGTGATTGGTGGAGAGGCACTTATAGATATGAGATGGAAGAGCAGGATACTGTTCCAGAACCTGGAAGAGAGAAGCGCTTATTGTTCTTCTCTCACTACAGAGGAACATGTCACAATTCTTATTGCACATGCACTAGGGATGCAGTGGACAGAGTTCAGGGCTCAGGGCTGGAATATTACTCTAATTCTTTCCGAATGATGATAGCTTAACACACAGACAGACAGATGACAGAGACAAATATGCAGACAGAAAAAGATAAACAGATCAACTAACAGATAGACAGACCAACAGGCTCAGGCAGACAGAGATGGATAAACAGACAAACAGTCTGGCAGACACAGACAGATGGAGACAGACAAAAACAGCCATGGACAGTAAACTAACCGAGACAGATGAAGACAGACAGACAGACATCTGCCAAACACCCCAACATACACACAGACATGTTGACAGACATTCAGAAAGACAGACAGGTAGACAGACAATCACAGAAAAAGACAAACAGGTAGAAAGACTGAAAGACAGACAGACAGGAAGATAATCAGACAGATAGATGAACAGATAGACAGACAGACAGACAGGCCAACGGACAGACACAGAAACTGTCAGATTGACAGACAGACACACAGACTAAAAGACATTCAGATGGCTAGACACACAACAACCGGTGACAATCATATTAAAGTAACAGTTACATAGGGCTTAAACTGATGCACATCCCATAACACCAGTTGTACCTTGTCTGTACCCACGTACGGCAAGAGGGCACCAAGCGGTGAGTATTTGGCCCTGGACTCCCACGGCAGCTCAGCAATCCTGTGCAATGAGTTTACATAAAGCCGTTTCTCAGTGTCTCCAGACAACCGACAGTCCAGCTCATAAATCTCCAGAAACAAACTGAAGGCAGTGCGTACTGATTCAGACACGCCCTCTACCTGTACACAAGATGGGGAATAAATAAAAGAACTATAACATGGTGAAATATGGTACAGTTGAGTGATATGAATCGCTTGGTAATGGCAACAGAAACACACACACACACACACACACACACACACACACACAGAACCGCTTCTCTATTTGCATAGCAAATCCACATAAACCGAGTTTACTGGGCTCTCAGCGTTGTCCCAAATGATTTGTGTGAGCTTTTCTCTTAGGTTTGAGCCTTCTCCAAGGAAAGGAGCACCGGAGATCTCCCTAATCTCGGGCAGGCATTCTTTCACACTTTTCAGCCACAAGATAAACACTGCAATCAGAAATGTTAATATGTCAATTTCATAAAAATAATACATGCCGTTATATATCATACATTTTTTATAATGTACGATTCTTCTACAGATTAGAGCACCTTGAAATACATGGTAGTGATAATCCAGTTTCTCTCTGAGCAAATCAGAGACAAGAGGAAATAACCCATCTAGGAGGAGGCAGGTCTGTGAGACAGGGAAAAAAAAAAAAATACACAGATGAGAGCTGAAACATACAGCTAGCAAAGAAATCAAAACATACAATAACACTGATGAATACTAAAGAAAAATGAATACCCCATATAGATTACATGTTATTAAAAATGGGCAAAATAGTGATCTATTGTTAACCACAATGTTGCCTTAATGAAAAAAGATAAATATTAAGGCACAGTGGTCAAAGGATAGAAATGATAGAATGGATGTGACAAGAAAAGAAAGGAAAGGAAAGGAAAGGAAAGGATGGAATTGGAATGGAAAAATTAGGATATTAACTGGACAGGACAAATTGCCATATAAAAAGGAAAGTAATTGAAAGGATAGAATATGATGGGATGGTGAAGGATAAATTAGAATATTGAAAGGAAAGGAAAGAAATTATGAAAGGAAAAGAAATTATAGGAAAGTTAAGGAAAAGAAAGGATAGAAAGTTAAGGAAAGGAAAGGAGTGGAAAGTTAAGGAAAAGAAAGGATAGGAAGGTTAAGGAAAGGAAAGGAGTGGAAAGGAAAGTTAAGGAAAGGAGTGATGAAAAAAGGAAAGGAAAGGAGTTGGAAGAAAAGGAAAGGAGATGATAGGTTAGAATATAGAAGGAAAAGAATGAAAAGGATATGATAGGATAGGAGAAATTAGGATATTAAAAGGAAAAGAAAGGAAATGAAATTAAATGAAAAGATGTCTTACCGGGCACCATTTTTATGGTTTGGAAACACCCCATGTTTAACTTTATTCAGTACCCTGCTGTACCTGCTTGCCAGTGTTCTGCTGAACGAGGATGTCCTTCCTCATGCAGGTCAGGAGTCCTCTGGCTACACTGAGTCTGTCAACTCCATCACATCCTCTGGGAAAACAGTCTACCTGCAGCTGCCCTACTGTCAAACTACACTCCTCTGCACATGCACACACACACACACACACACACACACACACACCTTTATGAACTAAAGTAATGTAATATGGATAAATTTTTATAAGTACACACACACACACACACACACACACATATATACATACACATACACACATATATATACACATATATACACACATTATATATATATATATATATATATATATACACTTACCTTAGCATCATACTCTTGATGCTTGTGTAAAGTAGATGCTCATATACAAAGATGCTCACCTGTGCTGGTAACCTGGAGTAAACTCGAGGCTGATGAAGTTCCGCTTTCCCAGTCAGGTGCTATGGAGATCAACATGGCCACAGCAGTGCCTGCCAACAACCGTGTGTCCCTGTTACAAATCTGACAAACACCATCCATCATGAACTGCCACGATCACACACCGTTTACATAGTAGTCATGCAATAAAATCCAGCACAGCCCACATCATAAAATGTTCTAGAAATCAAC
The DNA here is from genome assembly GCF_023375685.1 of Ictalurus furcatus. Classification (NCBI taxonomy): domain Eukaryota; kingdom Metazoa; phylum Chordata; class Actinopteri; order Siluriformes; family Ictaluridae; genus Ictalurus; species Ictalurus furcatus. The sequence goes on along the minus strand of NC_071276.1, from coordinate 15,150,881 downwards.
AAAAAGGGAGAAATCTTCCATCCTGGAGATTTCAGGGAGTACAACGCAGATGATTCGCAGAAATACAGCTCTGACTAAAAGCACTCACCTCTCCTAAGATAATGTTCATAAGGAATCCCAGAATCTCCCTCATATGCAGCTTGTCTTTCTGCTCTGAAAACACCAGCGGCACCACTTGCTCAGGCAGCAACTGGAACATTTGCAGACACACCTGGAAAACACACACACACACACACACAACTATCAATATACATAAAACTGAAATGTCCAAAACCTAAACTTAACTCAGGCTTCAGTATGCTGACCTTTACTGTCTGATAACACACAGCACCGTTTCTTCTTGCGTCATCTTTCATAATATCAGGCAACAACGTGGTGATTTTACTCAGCAGAGATGAAAACACTAGTCTCAAACTTTCTCGGCCCATCGTGCTCTCCTCCAGGAACATACACACTGTTTAGGATATGCAAGAAAAATCAGCTTTATCAAAGTTATATCAAAGCAGCCAGAACTATGTATATACAGTGTAATATATATATTAAATAAATATAAAACATACACACACACACAAATGTGTATGCGTGACCCCAGCAGGTAGGTAGTAGTATTATAGTATTAAAGTGCCTATGTTAGTCACTCACCTGTTTGAAGGTCCTTTAATGAAAACACCTAGAAAAGAAGCGAAAGGTCTATTAATAGATCGTATTTCCAGTTTAGCGCAAAATTAAGTGGCAAAAACCATCCTCTAGTAGATCCTTCCTTCTCACCTGCTCCTGGTGGAGCAGTCTGTGAAGACATTGTTGGACCTCTTCAAATACTAAAGACTCATTGACCTGAGCCAGATGTTGCAACATCTGTGAACACAAATCAAAACTAGAATGGAGGAGTCATGCATGAGAAGATAAAGCTCTACCTTATAGTGGTATCAGCACCTCTACTGTATGTGCCTTGTTGTACAGGAATCTCCATGAAAAGAGTCATCCTATTACCTGGTCTATTTTACGGCAGGCTGATGTGGACGTGTTTACTGCATCCAGCTGTGATGACAGGAGGAGCTGAACGAGATGGTAATGATGTTCGGATGTCAGAGACTGCAGCAGTGGTGGTGAAATTTTCCTCAGCATCTGCAAAGCTTCCTCTAGGGAGCGCTCTTTAACCCGCTTTGTTGTGCTCCTGTAAGTTGTAATACAGCTAAAATGTCATATCATATCATCAGCATTGCAACTCTTTTTTCTTCTTTTTTTGCCCAATTGTCTTTAAATTTTAATCACTGCCAATTCCCACCCACTAGCTAGTTGTCTCCTATGGCTAGGAACTGGGGAGGGGGAAGGCTAGCATGTGCTTCCTCGGAGACATGTGAAGCCAGTCTTTTGCTGAGTAATACATCACAGGGCAGCAGAACAAACTCAAAGAAAAAAGCCAAAAGCCCTCTTCCATAGATCCTCCAACCACAGACTGCATCTGATATCTTTTGTACACTTTTCTGGCCACAAGTTTCAGGATCTTAAGGGCTGCAATCTGATTTGCTCTCCATACTTCTGTGTATCTACCTTTCTGTATGCTGGTTTCTAACGGAAAACAAACACAGTAACGGAGCGAGCTATGAGCGTCCTGTTGTTAAAATGTATTCTAGGGTTTTCTGTGAAACAGTGGCGAAAACAAAAAACGATGTTTTGTGAGTCTTACAACATGCTCCAGAATAGGTCTGTGTTTAGTTGTTTTCAATGTCAGTCAGACAAAATATACCAGACTTTCTATAAGAAGCTAGACGTCTGGCTTACAAGACTTTATTCACACAAGCTAAACATCTGTCCAACTTCTGCTATACAATCTGGTATGTTTCATCAAAAAAAACATAGCTAAGAACTTCCTACATGAACGGGAAAAAGGCAACCATAGGGTGTCGGGAAACACATGAGAGTTTCTCATATATACAAGCGTTTCACAAAAAAATCTTGAAGAAACTTTAAAGATAGGATTCTGTGGACTTTTCGAATACAAGGACTATATCTTGTTCTATTGCGCTGCTGTCCTGCGTGCGTGGAGTTTGCATGTTCTCTCCGTACTTCGGGGGTTTCCTCCCACAGTCCAAAGACATGCGTTGTAAGCTGATTGGCGTTTCCAAATTGTCCGTAGTGTGTGAATGTGTTTGTGAATGTGTGTGTGATGGCCCACCTTCCAGGGTGTCACCTGCCTCACGCCCGGAGTCCCCTGGGATCGGCTCCAGGCTCCCTGCGACCCTGTGTAGGATAAGCGGTATTGAAAATGGACGGATATATGGCTGGATAGATCTTGCTCTATTGTGGTGTGCAAAAGTGTTTCCCATCAGAAACCCGTGCACAGAAGTATGGCAAGCCTGTCCGATTGCAAATTTTAGGATCCTGAGGGTTCTGGCCAGAAAAGTTTACAAAAGATATGACGCCGAAAGTCACACATGAGAGGTCTATAACTTTTGTGTATTCCTGAGTCATGTTGGCTTGACTAAATGACAATGAACTACCTCATGAAACCAATACTGTAATGTCATTCATTTTGCAATAAAAGCAAATTAAATAAGTCTGTAAATGACATATGATGCAAAAAAACAAAAACAAAACAATAACAACAAACCCAACCCAAACAATCTTGAACGAATCGGTTCAGTATAGGATCCGAATAAGTGAACCGAATTACTAAAATGAACCATTAACGTCCCTCTTGGCACTGCATGTCTAAAAACCTGAAATAAAATTGTTATATAACGCCTTTCAGCAAATTCGACACGACTTCTTGTCACACTGACTTAATAAATAACTAAAATCAGATTAATAACAGATTTCCACAGCAACTCTGAGGGGTTTCATTTTATTACCACCAACCTTGCACTCTCTGTGAACTTCTGCAAGAATAACTGGAGCTTATCTTTGACATCTTGCCGTAAATCATCATCTAAAACAAAGGAACTGAGGACTGTTCCCAGTTCAGGTTCATCTAAAACTGCAGAAATCATTGTGGCGTTACTTATTATCTACTTTACAGCTGAAACACAGGACAGCGTTTCCTCATGTGCTACAACAACCACCAGGTCGCTTCCCAAATAAACACTCACTCCCTTGGTTGAATGCACTACGTGAAGTGTGGAATAACTGGACCCTACGCACTACGTAGTGTAAGAAGGTGTTTTTTTTTTAGATGGAGGCCAACAATTACTCTGCTGCTGCTGCTGGGTTGTGTCGTTACAGCTCTCTGGCGTCTTTTACCGTACTGCTTGGGATGCTGTTACGATATGAGCTAAAACCGGGAAGCTAGCTAGTCATAGTGAGTTATTATCCATTGTGTATGGATAGGTGAAAATAAAGCGTTTCGTGAACTAATGTGTCCAGCTAGCTGTTAGCTAACGTTAGTGCCTAGGCGTTTAGATAGCTAGCCAGTTAGCAAAAGAAAATGCATCTTTTGTATACAGTTCTCGCTGCACTTTTGTCTTTCCTGGTCATGAAATGGATGAAGCGCAGAAGGTACTGCATGGATGTAAAAAGACTGGATGGAAAAACTGTTGTTATAACTGGTAAGCTGATAAATGACATTAGGACCGCTAAACAAATGGGCGGATTTCAAATGATTGCCTGCGTCCTGTATTCGCGCACTACATATGGGATGAAACACTGACTACGTTTACATGGACAACATTAATCTAATTATTGAGATTAATCTGAGTAAGATAATAATGTGATTAAGGTGTTTACATGAGTCGCTTTTAGAATACTCCAGTCATGTTCCCGTTTTACATGTTATAGATCATAATTAGATTAACAGCACACGTCATTACGTCACCGCGCCACGCCCTCCAGAATTTCACGTATCAACATAAAGTTCGTCTTTGTTATGGAACCGTATACAGTTTTGGGTGTTTTTATTTAATTTTTTACGAACGCTTTAAGTGCAGTTAATTATTTGTCATGCTGTACGTGCAAACAGACAACTGCTTGAAGCCAATGGGTGTGTCCCAAATCGCGTAGTTAACGTCTATATAGTAGCCGAGACGTATGTATTTTTCCCCACTACAGGCCTATAGTAGGAAAGTATGCGATTTGGGACGCAGCCGAACTCTCTTGTTCGCCGTAAAACAGTTGCGCTGCCGTGTGTGATCGTGTCCTGTCACAAAATGCAGTGAAAACTCCCACATGACGCTCATCATGTGATTAAGGTGTTTACATGTCTGTAATACACGTCTATAATGCGACTAAAACAGGAGTACTCCACCTGTCTTAATTAGATTATTGCTTACTTCGATTATGACCTTAATTAGATTAAGGTAAGTAAAAATTGCTGTTTACATGGTAGTTTCTTAATTAGAGTATGGTCTTAATCGGATTAAGAGTGGATTATTGTTGTCCATGTAAACGCAGCTACTGAGGCTCGCGCGCGGTGTAGTGCACTGCACTTTCACCGAGGAGTTGTTTTAAACCCAGCCATTGTGGTTAAGAATTTTAATTACAATAGGACAAACATTTTGATATTAAAAATGATTCTTTCCTAGAATCGCGAGGCAGTGTGTGGCCCTGAAGGACTCTCTCAAACCAGTACAGAGGAAAAATTGATCATTTCCAAACCCTCATAGAATGTGTAATGGTTATAATGGGAAATGTATTGGTTTTAATGGAAACTGTACTGGTCCCTGTGGGTCTCTACTGGTAATTTGTTGCCTTCTATTGGTGGCATGATATGTCTAGTGGATACCATTAGGGACCGATAATGGTAATGGTTTTAATGGTCATCTTGATAGTTTGTAATGGTATTTGTAGTGGAAACCATTAGAATTTTATTTTATGGTTGGTTTGTTTTTTTCAAACAGGGAAGCTGTGATTTATTCGTGTTTGAGCATGTTAAATACTCAGTAAAGATACATTACTTAATTTCACTGAGGTTTATTAATGTAACTCCGTCGATCTCGGTTTGTTTTTCGTTTTCAGGCGGTAACTCTGGCGTCGGCAAAGAGACAGCTGTGGCTTTGGCCCTGCGAGGAGCCCGAGTTATCATCGCCTGCAGGGATGAAGACCGAGCCTCGAAGGCCGTACGGGAGATCAAGAACAGGAGCCGCAACATGAACGTACTCTTCATGGAGGTGGACCTGGCCAACATGAGGTCCATCCGAGAGTTCTGCAAGAACTTCCTGCAGAAGGAGAAGAGGCTGGATGTTCTCATCAATAATGCAGGTAAGGACAGTGGATTTGATGTGTAGTTGTAATTATTCCCACCACACTGAGCAACTCGCAGGCGTATGGAATCTTATCGGAGGACTTGGAGTCAGCTGGTGTGAAAAGGAAAGATTTTTAGTGCTTGCAGTTCATCTTCCAGGCAGCAGATGGCTGCTCTAAAATATTACAAACTGCTTCTTTAAACAACAGGACATACAGCATGTTTTAAGAGAACCCTTTACGTCTGTCTTTTGGAATAACACTGTTCGGGCATGATCAGTGTGAACGTTTGTTACTAATGTAGAATTTCAGGAGCTAAAATATATGTCCAACAAGTCAGCTGATATAAATTTATACAGGCAGAACTTCAGTAGAATCCAGTAGCATTGATTAAACACGTCTTTGTTGATCATCAGTTTCTCAAATTCAACCCACAGGAATAGAAATACGAATGAAAAACATGTCACTTGTGTAAACAACATATTGTCTTACATTTCCAAGCGCTCAAGCGAAAACGAATCTTATTGGACTTTTTCTGTATTGGAGTAAGATTGTGAGTTTTCTGACAATGCCACAGCAAGAGCGCTAAATAAACACCTAGTAAACACTGGATGCGTGTCAATCAGCTCAGTGGTTCAGCAGTCAGGGCGCTGATCAGCGAGTCGGCCATTTTAAAGAATCCTCCCAGTGAGCTGGAACGTTTGCTCCCTAAAATATCCCACAATGCACCGCAAAAACCAGGGCGCTCGCATCGATGCTCACCATGTTCCCTTACTGGAAATGACGGCATATTTTCTGAAGCCTTTCAGCTTGGAAAAAAATGCTGTACGTTCTCTTGGCCAACTCCGTCTACAAATGTAAGTAGCTTGTTATTATTGTTGTAGCTCTAAAATGATTACTTACATTAGTTATTTTTAACGTTATTTGATGTTCTATATATGGTTTGGTTGAGTTTAGCGACTTTTAAGTGTTTAATGATTTTAAAAAAATCCACTAGCTAGGCTACGATCCTGCTTGAACCATGTGATTAAGCTAAGAAATTTGTATGAAATATAATGTCAAAGATCTCGGTCGTGCCTGTTGTTGAGACATGCCAGCAGTGACATTTTCCAATGCGAGTACGGTCATCAGTGTGTAGGGAGCCAGGGAGCCAGGGTCCACATTCACTACTTACGCAGCTGATTGAGACGCACCCACCCATTTCACATGTGACCAAATACAGCTTTATAGCATGTTTTAGATTTTCCACAGAGTGTTAATACAAGCTGATGAGTGTTGGTAAGTGTACTGTACAAGAAGCTGTGTTCTAGTCCTGAACTATCCTGTTTTCTTCGCTTTCTCCAGGTGTTCCCAGTGTCCTGGACTGGACCGACGATGATTTTTCCATGTGCTTTGGCGTAAATCACCTGGGTCACTTCCTCCTAACCAATCTTCTTCTGCCACGGCTTAAGGAGAGCACGCCGAGCCGCATCATCACCCTCACCTGCTCCAGCTACAAGTACCAGAGACTGGACTTCCAGGATCTTAACTACAACCTGTTTCCTTTCTTCACCTACTGCCGCAGCAAACTGGCCAATATCTACTTCACCCAGGAGCTGGCTCGCATCACGGAGGGCAAAGGAGTGACTGCCTACGCTGTGCATCCTGGTGATATGAATAAACACACAGAAAAACATTCACACTTCTGTTAAATATAGTCCACTCCTGTGCTGAATTACTGGCACCCTTCAAGAGAATGAGCAAATTTAATTGTATGAATAATTCGGTACAGAAGCTGTTCTGTGCTCTCTCTTAAAAAAAAAATCTCGAGTAATGAACTGTACAGCGTGTATAATATATATCTCCTATCGCAGCGGAAATGGGTCAAATATCATAAACGCTATGGTGAAACTGTAGATGTTGCTACCTCAGAACCAGAGCAAATCAGACTCTTTTTTTTTTTTTTTGCAGTTTTACTGATGCATGATTGGTTCATGTTTACTTATAGAGAAACGTGTGCGTACAGTGAGGGAAAAAAGTATTTGATCCCCTGCTGATTTTGTACGTTTGCCCACTGACAAAGAAATGATCAGTCTATAATTTTAATGGTAGTTGTATTTGAACAGTGAGAGACAGAATAACAACAAAAAAATCCAGAAAAACGCATGTCAAAAATTTGATAAATTAATTTGCATTTTAATGAGGGAAAAAAGTATTTGACCCCCTCTCAATCAGAAAGATTTCTGGCTCCCAGGTGTCTTTTATACAGGTAACGAGCTGAGATTAGGAGCACACTCTTAAAAGGAGTGCTCCTAATATCAGTTTGTTACCTGTATAAAAGACACCTGTCCACAGAAGCAATCAATCAGTCATATTCCAAACTCTCCACCATGGCCAAGACCAAAGAGCTCTCCAAGGATGTCAGGGACAAGACTGTAGACCTACACAAGTCTGGAATGGGCTACAAGACCATTGCCAAGCATACTGGTGAGAAGGGGACAACAGTTGGTGCGATTATTTGCAAATGGAAGAAGCACAAAAGAACTGTCAATCTCCCTCGGCCTGGGGCTCCATGCAAGATCTCACCTCGTGGAGTTGCATTGATCATGAGAACAGTGAGGAATCAGCCCAGAACTACACGGGAGGATCTTGTCAATGATCTCAAGGCAGCTGGGACCATAGTCACCAAGAAAACAATTGGTAACACACTACGCCGTGAAGGACTGAAATCCTGCAGCGCGCGCAAGGTCCGCTGCTCAAGAAAACACATATACATGCCCGTCTGAAGTTTGCCAATGAACATCTGAATGATTCTGAGGACAACTGGGTGAAAGCGTTGAGGTCAGATGAGACCAAAATGGAGCTCTTTGGCATCAACTCAACTCGCCGTGTTTGGAGGAGGAGGAATGCTGCCTATGACCCCTGGAACACCATCCCCACCGTCAAACATGGAGGTGGAAACATTATGCTTTGGGGTTTTTTTTCTGCTAAGGGGACAGGACAACTTCACCGCATCAAAGGGACGATGGACGGGGCCATGTACCGTCAAATCTTGGGTGAAAACCTCCTTCCCTCAGCCAGGGCATTGAAAATGGGTCGTGGATGGATATTCCAGCATGACAATGACCCAAAACACATGGCCAAGGCAACAAAGGAGTGGCTCGGGAAGAAGCACATTAAGGTCCTGGAGTGACCTAGGCAGTCTCCAGACCTTAATCCCATAGAAAATCTGTGGAGAGAGCTGAAGGTTCGAGTTGCCAAACGTCAGCCTCGAAACCTTAATGATTTGGAGAAGATCTGCAAAGACGAGTGGGACAAAATCCCTCCTGAGATGTGTGCAAACCTGGTGGCCAACTACAAGAAACGTCTGACCTCTGTGATTGCCAACAAGGGTTTTTAAACCAAGTACTAAGTCATGTGTTGCAGAGGGGTCAAATACTTATTTCCCTCATTAAAATGCAAATCAATTTATAACATTTTTGATGTGCGTTTTTCTGGATTTTTTTGTTGTTATTCTGTCTCTCACTGTTCAAATAAATCTACCATTAAAGTTATAGACTGATCATTTCTTTGTCAGTGGGTAAACATACAAAATCAGCAGGGGATCAAATACTTTTTTCCCTCACTGTATATACGTGTGTGTGTGTCTGTGAGATATATATATATAAAATTATATATATATATACACACACACACACAAAAACATTTGGTACCTGTGCTGAAACACTCTTTTTAAATACAAAGGCAGGAGCAGCAGTCTGACAGCACAGCAGCTGTGTGCTTCATCTTCCCTCTTGTCCTCGTTTCAGGTTACGTGCAGAGTAACTGGACGTGCCACTACTCCTTCCTGTACCAGCTGCTCATGAAGGTGGTCACGTTTATGCTTTTTGTGCCGTGCGAGGCCGGGGCGCAGACGGTCGTGCACTGTGCCGTAGCAGACGAGGTCACGGCTCACAACGGGGGTTACTTCAGCGACTGCAGACCCGCCTCGTTAAAACCTTACGCCAAGGACAGCGGTGTGGCCAAAAAACTCTGGGAAGCTAGTGAGAGGTTGGTCAAACTTGCCTAAGAGCTGCAGCATAATTATCCGCATATTGGAATTTTTTTTTTGCTTTTAAATAAATGATTATTTATGAAGTATGTGTGTAATTAAATTTAATTTTCTTAAGCGTTCACTACAGATGTGACTTGTGTCTTGTGTGAAGCTTGACCTTGCTAAAATAAATACTTCATTAACGAGACATTACCATAGTCTGTTTTTTTCCTGATCAAACATTAGTTGCAATTATAATAATAATAATAATAAATAGATAAACAAAATAATAGAAGAACCATCCACAGAATCCTTTAGTATTTAAATCTTCATTTTTATTTCGAACACTTGAACACATTTCCTTAAGTCAGGTAACACATAGCAAGTTTGAGAACAGAGCAACAATAAGAGTAAGAATAATCAGAGAAATAAAAGAGTATAATATCTTATACAGGAACCCAAAACAGACAGCGGGCTACCGTGAAGACTTCAACTTCAGAGTAACTAGGTGAAACGGAAGAACAGCAGGGAATTAGGAACGGAGTGAAACGATACGGTACTAAAACAACCGAGTCGAGTGGTTTGCGTTATCAGTGCAGGTAATATTACTACATCATTCACATCAGATTCAACTTCTCCACTGTTTCGTAACTGATGACTCTTACGAGCATCCTGAAAGCAAGTACGTCTACATCTCCACTTCCCTGATGAATAAGAGCAACTGGGATTTCACTCCACAGGTCTAAGTGTATTAAGCACAATCACTATAATTACTTCAGTGTCTATCCAACAGAGTAACGCAATTATTCATGCTGAACGCGAATCCAAATCCTCCGTTCGGTTCCTGTTCATTCAGACATCACATCAGCCACCTGCACTGACGACAAGGAGCTTGAATACAAAAAAAAAAAAAAAAGCATGCCTTGAAATATTATCACCGATTTTAGAATCTTGATTTCAGTGTTTATTACACCTTTTTCGTTTACATAATATTCATCTCGAGACAAAAATATTTTTATGCACTTACAAAGCTTGGAAAATAGATAAGAGAAAGGTTTAAATAACCAGCATTCAATAGAAAATGAAAATAACCCCCAAAAAAAAGAAAGAAGAAAGAGAAGGAACACCAAACTTCTTGTTTGAGTGACTTGTCATGCAAAGAAAGTCCGGCTAAAACGCTAGTAAACTGCCGCTTTAATACTGTGTGTCCTGTTTAATAGTAATAATGTGCATCACTTATTTTACATGATTATTTTCAATGGTAAACACACATTAAAGAAGAACATTAGTACATTTTACATGCTGTTTAGTTATGTTTTTTTTTTTTTGAAATAATATTCACGGAGTGACCTTGTGGGGGTATTTTTTTTTTTTTTATAGCACACATATATAAACATATGTACTAGTCTCATATCACTTTGTGTCAAGACAAGAGACGAGATGAGCCATCCAGAGTGGGACACAAAAGGGATCCACAGAGAATTAACTCTAAAATACACCCGGCCCGAAGCACAGCACTAGAGCCAAAACAGATACCCATCCTGATTGTCTTATGGGGTCGCTCCAGTTCACAAATACGACTCCTTTTTAAATGATTCACTGTAGGATCTGTAAAAGGGGCTTCAAGGAAAATAAAAGTGCCCATCAAAGCTGTAAAAGCTCAAAGATTAATAACAATATTCACTAAAGCCTGATATTGTCACTACACTGTAAAACAATGACAATAAAATTCGCTCGTGAGTGGAAAAAAAAAGGCTGTACAAAAGGACAGAAGTTAAAAAGCATGACCAAAAAAAAAATGTAGATAAAATACTTAAATAAATAAATACATAAATAAATAAATACGACCTGAGGACACAAACGATGAATAAGCCTCTGAAACAGCCTCGTTTCAAGGACAAAAGGGTCTCTCGTTCGCCTGATCGTTAGGCTTCTCTCATATTTGAATCCCTCGCGCTCAGCTGCAACTCGAAAGCCGACTAACGCCGGCGTACGGCCCGGCTCTTCTGGACGTGGTATACGTTATCTTTCTTAAGTACACTTCATGTAAAGAGAATCGAACTTTCAAACTCCTCGTATTACAAAAATTTCCCTGACGTACGTATCTCTTTGATAAGTTTGTCACTTAACAATACCTTAGACTCAGATCATCCCTTCTCTTCCAGCGTAGCAACTTTCTTTCATGTACAAACACAATCCTTCGAAAAGAAAAACAAAAAGTCATGTTTTATATATAGTGAGAGAGCTATATTTTTATCCTTAACCTTATTTAACCTTAACCTTAAGATATACACTTATAGTTAAACACAACAGGATAACATCCAATCCTTGTGACAAAATTAGAAATGATAAAGGAAAAAAAAAAAGAAAAAAAAACCCCCACACAGTTTTCAAATGAAAATTCAGATCTTCACTCACAGCCTCAAGGGTTTTGCTACATCCTGCCTCACCTAATAGGCCTTAATTATAAATCGGTTTTTTAGCATCAGCTTTTAGCCGATATTAGGAACCCATGTATGTGCTGTTTGTGCCGTTAGGACAAGACCAGGGCATGCAGATGCAGGCTAGACTGATATGTAGCACCTTTAGCTGGATTATGGCTTATAATGTACACACACACAGTCTTTAATACAGTTCAGTAATGTGTTCAGCTGAGTATGGAGAAACGTTTGATGGGCTGTTTTAATACTGATATTGCAGTCAGTGTCAGAGCTGCTGAGATCAGGTTTAAGTACGCAACGATAAGTAAGCACAGAGATTCTTTAGTGATGTTCCTTAGTCATGAGTCTTTACGTTAGGTCGCAGCGAAGTCTGATTGAATTGATCCGCCTAAAGTTACAAAAGGCAGAAGAGCTGATTCAGAAGCTACGGCGAATTATCGCATTGTTTCAAAGGGCAGAACAAAAGACTGGAAGACCCCAAACACATCGCTGTGTATCGCTCTGTTTAGCTCTACCCCAACACGCACGCACACACACACACACACACACACACGTGTAGTCGAGCTTTGAATCATCCCACACCAAACGCTGTGCTTCAACTCGCCACCTCTGTTACTATAGAAACAACCACCGTGGATACAGCGAGTGTCATGCTATCTATATATATATATAAAAAAAAAAAAACCACTAGCATCCAAAATATGAACTGTACAAATGACACACGATTGCTTCTGTGTAGTAATCATATTAATAAACAACAGTAATAATATCAATGATTAATATGAATATTAAAAATGGGTGAACACACAGGCTCGCCATCCGCACTGAGACAGTGAGAGAGAAAGCGTGACGCGTCACGGACAGTCAGAGATCACCTCACTCGGCTCGTTCGCACACAGAACGGGTGTGGCAACACAGTGGGAGGGGGAACAAGGGAGGGGGAGGGGTGGACATTGCACAGAGACGTGATTGACAGGCGAAGGGGCGGAGCCCAGTGTGGAAGGGTCAGGCACTGACACTGGACTTCCTCTCCTTCCTCCCTCTCCCTTCCTTTCTCTCTCCCTCTCTGGCTGGACGCTCTTGTCGCACGTGGCTAGACCAAACCTGTCCCTGCAAGCAAACAAACAAACACACACACACACGTACATGTCATGACAGTTCACTATATTGACCAGTTGCAGTATTTAATAAAATGCTAGGTCTGCATCCAAGAACAAAGTATTACTTTATATAAACCAGCACAATTGTGGGTGGATCTTAAGATTTTCTCTGAAGTGTTTCTCTGAAGCTGCACCAGCACCGGAACCTTTTCAGTGGGGGGAAAAAAGGGTATGAGGGGAAAATCCCTGGAGTGTTTCGTGGCTCACCTTCACTGCAGTGGAGCGGCAGGAGCTCCCGAGCAGTGGAAATGGACATTCTGCCACTTGGAGTCCCGGCGATGCCACACCCTCGTCTCCTCTGATTGGCTGCTGCGTGGCCGGCCCTGCCCATCCACGTACTGCGTCAAGCGGATGTAGGCTATGCAGGCGGCGTCTTCACCGATCAGGTGCACGTGAGGGTTCAGGATGGTGGTGTGGATGGGCTTGCTGTTCTTAGACAATACTGGACGAGAGAAATTACGTAAAGAGTTTCATTTCAAAGTGTATTATAGACTTTTTTTTTATATATCTTAAGGTGTGCTTGAATTCAGCTGTGTCGTGTCTTGATTGTAGGAAACCCATCCCCCCAGTCCCCTACCCCGCCTTGGATTTTACTCCCCAATTTATTCACCTGCCAATTCCCACCCACCAGCCAGCTCTCCTCGATCATACGGCAGCTACCAACCGGGCAGAGTGAAGGTTAACACATGCTCTCGTTTCAAACTGCTGCTCACGCCGCATCACAAGGTAGCATAACCCATTCAGAATAAAGCACTATCTGCCCTCCTCCTCATAAATGAGCACAAAGATGCCCACGATTGGCTAGTGTCACTTTGATTGACGGGGGAGAGAGTACGCTATCCTGATTCTGTTCAGAGGACAGATAGCTGTGGCATCATTGGGATTTGAACTCGAGATCTCCCAAGACAGCCATCATTTTAATGGCTGAAGACATTTTTTGGCTGACAGAGCTGGTGGGTACATATTAACTTTAAAATAAAAATAAATAAAAATAAATAAATAAATAAAGCCCTTAGGTACATGGCTATATTGTTTTTTTTGTTTAAAAAACACACCAGACTTTGGGTACTTTACTATGAATGATTTGTCAGTAGTAGTAAAGCTGTGGATGTCTTATTCCTGAGGTAGTTCATGAGACGTTGGACACAGAGGTAACCCAGACAAACATATATGTCAATATTAAGCTAAATCAAATAGCTTAACTAGATGTAAAAAAAAAAATAAATAATAAATCCCACTTTCTTAAGTATTTAGTGGACTCACAGTTGTCGAAGTAGAATCTGTGGAAGTCCATGCCCTCCACCAGGTTCCCCAGAGCCTCCGGCTCAAATGAGGTCAAACCAGGATCACAGATTTTACTGGACAAAAAAACAAAAAAGAAAGAAAAGAAACGACTTTTTAAATGATGTACTCATTCATCCACCAAAGCACTGCCCAAAAAGGAAATCATACACCCACAATTCTATTAAAATATTTAGTGACTTACGCATAAGCTTCAAAGTCTCCATTGTTAATGGCCTCAATAAGCTGTTCAGTGATTTTAATGATCTCCTGTTTGCGTGCTGTCAAAGAAAAGCAGGCAAGGAAAATCAGGAAACACATTCTCGTTCTTCCTCTCGCTCATTCTCACACACACACGAAGCCACACAATGAGTTTCGCGCTAGACGTCAATCACCTTTCAGAACATTCACGTCTTAAAGCATGGATCCTGTAAACACCAACACGCCAACCGTGATGCTTCAACACACCATCTTTCCCACTCACACACTTTTGCAACTCTTAATGGTCACAGATCCCTGATATCTCAGAACAACGCACTTTCTCCAGCATCCTGGAGAAATCAGTCAACCAGCTCAGGCGCATGTTAGTCTGTTAGCATTACAGACAGCCTCACAACAAACAACGGCATGTCGCTACGTAAAGTACTCACAGTGTAGTGCAGGCAGGGGGCTGGAGGAGGGCTGTGGGGGAGGAGGGGAGGATTGGGAAAATTGGGATGAGGCAGTAATTGGGTTTGGAGCAGGAACAGGGTTCGGGGCAGTGTGTGGTCGACTGGGTGTAGCTGAGTCGGCATCGGTCTGGGGGACTGAACTCTTGCGCACGCTGCTCACCAGATCTGTCAGACGTGACACTGCACGGTTCGGCAATAAAGCAAACGTTTAGAAGAACAAGATATCGGATGGAACAGGAAGAAGTGATGAATGGAAAGAATGACAGTGGACTAAGTAATAAGGAATTAGGTGTGACATGAAAAAGACTAAAACAGCAGAAATAGGGTATTTAGAGCCCAGGTTATGACTGATAAAAGCTTAATAGTTGATATGGAATGGGCATCGAATCATAACATGAGGGATAGAGTGCCTAGCTTTATAATTTCGGTCTCTCTTAACTCGGCGTTATACTTCATTTTAACTATGCATATGTGTACGCAAGATGGCTGTCCCATATATCCCATGATCGTTTGGCACATTGGTGAAAATGAGTGCTATGCATGATGAGTCAATACCAAGGTATATTATATGATGGTGGGAGTATGCCCTGCTGCGCAGCATATATACAGTGGACGTGGCCATATACTGTTTATGTTTATATAAAGTGAAGAGTTAAATAAATAAAAAAACGTTTCAGATTTCCAATTTGGTCAAATTTTGGCTTCACAATGGCACTAGGTAAATCACCAGAGCCATGTTGTCTACAATCATAACATGAGGCATGACAGCTGCAGCAGACTCAATGGCTCCAAATAAGCTTGCTCAAATAGTTAGCATGAAATCCCACAGGCAAGCAGTGCTTGTCCCTGACTTGCCTCGTATTGGATGCATCTGTTCTATATCTTCCAGATATGCAAAAATGCACAAACAGTGCCGATTGCATAGCAGCCATGTGCGCACACATGTATATAGTTACGTGTCAAGTATAGCGCCATCCTTATACTTACTCTGCAAGGGAATGTTGGGGGTTTGGGGGGTGGGGGAGGGGGTACTGGCGCTCCCCTCACCATCAGTCGCAGGGCCTGAGCCCCTGCGTACCACACCCAGCAGGTCCGAGAGCTTGGTGGAAGCTGGGAGGGCCGAGAAACGAGGGAATGGGGAGGGAGGCAAAAAATCAGAGAGAAAGAAACAGAGAGGAGTCAATGTGAGGGATGGAGGACACAAGAGGACACAGAGACAGAAGTGGAAAGGTGAGTACAGACAAGAAACCTCTTATACTCAAAGTGCTGATCAAATGGTTCCTTTCTTGCTTGTCTGAAGAATACGACTACAAATACATGCATGATCCGCATGGTGCAATACTGATATATAAACAGTGGGGGCAGTATAGCACCATGTGACAGTGTGTCCTACTGACTAAACAATCGTTGTGTCTCAAATCGCATCCGTCCGAACAATTGCGATAGCGGCAGTTATTGAGCCCTAACGTTAACCGGTTAACTATTTTGCTAAGTGTTTACATTTTACAAACCTCTCTTGAAGCCTTTAAACCTATCGTTTTGCATATTAGTCTTCTGGATCTTCTAGATTAAATACTTTTAATATTTAAAATATGAAATACTTTTGAACGTAAGATCAGAGGTTTCGATTTGAGATGTAGATAATAACAATCATGATGATGGCAGGAAATTATTATTATTATTTTTATGAGAGACAGGGCGTGTCATTGTGTTAGACTTGGAAATCTGACGAACAAAGAAGTTTGGGCTTTAACATGCAATCTAGTGTATATCGCTTTTAATCCGTGAGATGTACATAAACTATGCAGGCCTGAGAGGCCAAATATATTGTGATAAATGATATACTGTGCAACCTTTACATGGAGGAGACGCATATGCCCCCCCCCCCCCCCCGAATCAACACACTCTCTTTGAAGCCATGATGAAATCAATTGGGGAAATATCTGGCTCAGGTGGAACAATTCAAAAGTTGATAAAAGGAACAGCTGCAAAAATTGTTATAATTATATAGTTATGTGGAGAGAAAAAAACCCAAAAGTGTTGGTATATTAAAAATATTATGAAGCAGGTTACAGCCAGATCAACCAGGTAACAAATTCCCCTTCATTGGGTATAGCCATTAAAAATTAATTCCACTGATTTTTTTTTTTAATTGCTTGTTGAGAAATAAACTGAGATTGTTGTGATAATAAATGTGTTAATGTAGAACGGGTCTGAAGCATCTAAAGCCGCCGAACACCATTTCACAGAACTGGTTTCTAATACAAACTAATACTAATTAAAAAGTCAGAACATGCTGGTTCACTGGTAATTTGGATAGTAAATAAAAAGCAAACAGTCAGTCTACTGTAACCTGCATGACTCCTTGTATCTTTAGAATGCACACAATCTGACTTCGTTTACTTCTCAACATGTTGATTTTTTATTTTTATTTTTATTTTTAAATATCAGTGGAACACCCTTCAAACTGTTATCTGGGTAGTCTCTCAGCAGACTGAACTCTTATCATTATTATTATTACTACAGAAACGAAGATTAATGTAGTTAAGGTTAAAGTTAAGTATCTAACAGTATTTTATCACCCACAGGCATATGATCGACTCAAGAAATATGGGCATACACACACACACACACACACACACAGGATGACAGATTAGCAAGGGAAAATGAGGAGTCGAATTAGGCCAAACGTCAGGGGTCATAGTAGACAATGTGTCACTCACAGAAGACAGGAGGGGCAGGACCCTGAACTGTGTGGTCTCCCTGGAAGCTGGGGTTTGACTGGGTTTGACCTGAGCTGTTATCAACACTCTTTCCTGTGGCCCACCCCCCCAGCAACACAGAGAGATGAGAATATAAATAGACAGATCATGGACACATTGGACCAGTGGTGGAGTCATCTACTGTAAAGATCCACCAGAGCTGGAAATGTGAAACACTCAATGAGAGAGATCAGAAGGAAGACATACTGTAATGGAAGAACGTAACGGAGCGACGACCAGGGCTGTCAGACACGAGGGGGTTTAGGAACTTTGGGCAATAACATGGTGGCCACCAAAGCTGAGGATATACATGTACAGTGATAACGCAACCACATGAAAATATAAGCAACAAATACACTCCCCAGCCAGTTTCACAGGAACACCTGTACACCTGCACATTCATCTAATTATCTAATCAGCCAATCATGAGGCAGCAGCACAGTGCATAAAATCATGCAGATACGGGTCAAGAGCTTCACTTAATGTTCACATCAAACCTCAGAATAGGGAAAAATACCATGATCTCAGTGACTTCGTTAGTGCCAGATGGGCTGGTTTGATTATTTCAGAAACTGCTCTGCTTTCCTGGTATTCTGTCTCTAGAGTTTACACAGAATGGTGTGAAAAACAAACCAAAAAAAAACCATCCAGTGAGCAGCAATTCTATGGGTGGAAATGCCTTGCTGATGACAGAGATCAGAGGAGAATGACCAGACTAGTTCAAGCTCACAGGAAGGCTATGTTAACTCAAATAACCACTCTTTACAACTGTGGTGAGCAGAAAAGCATCTCAGAACACACAACAAATCAAACCTTTAGGTGGATGGCCTACAACAGCAGAAGACCTCATTGAGGACTTTGAGGCTACAGTAGGCACAGGCTCAACGAAACCAAAAAAATAAAGAACACTGTCTGGTCTTTTTCCAATCTTCAGCTGATTGAATAACTGCGTGAATGAGCAGGTGTACAGGTAAGTGAATGTACAAGCCTACACGATTCTTCCATGTGCGGCTATAAAGTTTATACAGCTATATATATGAATAAAATACCAAAAAATAAACACGTACAATAAAACCTGCGACCCGTGTTTCTGAGAACAAAACATGAACTGTCCTCTGAACAGAAGTATTAACTGTACAATGTACGTTTAGATATATTCTTAAGCATTCAATCAATCGTCTTCTCTCTATTAACGCAAACTCGCTCTTGAACAACGCATTCATGAGAAATTTCTCGTCTCTTGAAACATTTATTCTCACCAACAGTAAAAGAAAAGCCCCAGAATTATATAAAACACGTTACATGACGTCTCAACGCAAGTCTGGTCAAAGATGCATTTCTTACACGTTTTCCTAAATGAACATCAAGCTGCTTGATACAGGCAAAAGGCTGAGTAAACTTTTGGAATCCGTAATTTTCACATATACATACACACACATACATATATATACACACACACACATTATATATATATATATATATATATATATATATATATATATATATATATATATATATATATATATATAAAATATATATATATATTAATTATGCATTGTTTCAATACACATTTATAACAATTTTATTTCTAAAACATCGATTATTTGAGTCACACTACTGAACAAAACTGCAGTATGGAGGTTTTACATCATTATGTTACACCGTATATAGTGCACATATGCTGTGAAAAGGAAGCCTAAATGTGTTTTGGGGGTAGAGGTCGACCGACTGATCGATTTTACTCGGCACCGAGAACCGATTGCTTGAACTATCGGTTATCTGCAAATTCCACACTGCTTGTTTTTCTCGGCTGCGTCCGTTGTGGGAGCGGATGAGAAGGGTCCGCTGTCTTTAAACAGTACGAGAGCGGCCTCTAGAGGGGAAAAAATATATCACTGACTAATCTTGTTGTGTTATTTGAAGTGTTTTGATTCAATTTGGATGTCTCGATTTTTATTTATTCGGAGTGTTACATTTTTGGATCAGTTTGGATGTATATCTATTATTGACTTTAATATTTATTAATAGTTAATATATGAATATTTATTTCATTTTTAAAAAAGTACAGTACATTTTCATGGTACAGTCAGTACTGTTTATTTTTGTAATAAAGTTCAGGATTATTTTACTTTGAGTGTTATGTTTTCATTCAGTATTAGTTTTTAAAACTTACGGTTGATCGATCTGTTTTCGACAGGTCGGTACGCCCCAGCTCAGTTCCCGGTATCTGTAAAACCCACTAATGGTTGACCTCTAGCTCGGGGCCTTAAAATTAGTGGGCTAAAAATGATTCCTTCATGAGAATGGGTTGTAGATGGTGGGTTTTATGTGGATCCTGGTTATATATAACTGACTGCGGGTAAACAATAAAAAAAAACAAAACCCACAGGATTAAGTGTTTATATTAAAATGAAGACGTAACCTCTCTGTAATTTTCACTTTCCGTGGTTTATGCACCACAGTTAAGCCCTGTGCTAAAATGATTACCTCATTAATACTCATTAGAACTGTAACTTGGAAGCCTCAACTAATTAAAGTACAAAATTAAACACTTAAATGCGGTTCTAAAGGAATCTGACAGCCCTGTAGAGACTTATTTAGACCAAAAAAAAAAGATTATACACGGCAAAAAACAGCAAACAGGTAATCAGTGGGGTCCAATCAAGCGTCATCTAAGCTCCTACAATTATCAACAATAGACAGCACCCATATTATGAAAACACTTAACCATTATTAACATGTAAATTTACAAATTATCTTATCATAGATAATCATCCATTGAAGATATACACAACAGATCCTTATCATCTATATGAATAATGAGCATTCAAGCAGCACTACTGCTCCTGGCACACCAATAACTTATCCACACTAACCCAAACATGGAGCATGTATCCTTAAATCTCTCTCTCGCACACACACACACACAAATCTTACACATTACCATCTCTTTTTTCCACACACCATAAGAATTGGATTTCGTGATTAAAAGTTTTACAAGGCGACTTTTAACCTCACATGCGCGCACACACAAAACACACACAGTCCGTATTTCCCCTTAAACTTAAGTATAGCACTGTTTTCCTCTCCAAGCTCCTTCCTACTCTCACCTTTCATGTCTTCATCCTCCACTGTGGCATTGCTGCTGTCAGATGATTCCTGGGGCAAGAAGACAAAAAAACATGTTAAAAAAAAAATCATCACAGGCGTTCGTTTCAGCGAGGTGGGAGGGTGACATTATCCTCCGTGCACTCATAAAGCAAAACACATGTATCCTAAATTATCATCTCGAGAACAAAACTCCAGGGATCACATACCATTAAGTGTCCGCCGATGCATGGCAAACCTCATTAGAACAGTTGCAACATGCTTGTCATATTTCCACACAAACACACACAGATATTAAACAAACACATTACACACTCCACAGAGAATATGACTCTGGAGGCTCAGCACTATTTTTCATGTTATAAATAGGGTCTGCTCATAAAGACTAAGCTACGAAGGTCTATAACTTCAAATTTTACTGTAGCACAGTTGCAGATGTCAGAGTACTCAAAACTGCAGATCTGCAGCTGGAAATGCCTTGTCGATGAGAGAGGACAGAGTAGAACAGCCAGACTGACAGGGAGTACAGTAACTACAGTAACTCAAATAACCACTGACCGACCGATTATCGGTTTTACCAATATTTTCCTCGATATTTAAGCATTTTTCCAGAATCGGTTATCGGTTTTCTAATATCGGAAAACCGATAAATGGCGCCATCTTATGGGCGTTTTGAGAATTGCGCGCATGAGCGATATTGCAGCACTAAATCTGAGGAAAGCCGAGTCAACAACTTTATCTGTGTGCAGATAAAGTATACTTGCTTTACTTTAATTAATAAACTTTATTTAACATAACAGCCATTAACGTACTAAATGAGACGCATTACATAAACGCTTTATATGTAGTTTAAGCAGCTTGGCGCTAAGAAATGGAGACAAAATCATGGAGTCACATAATCTGCTTACCTAATCGAAGTATTTATAAAAACAAAAAAAGACACTTTAGTAACAGTGCACTTTATTTGTTATTTTTTAGACTCTTTCAGACCCCTCTGTTTATTGGTGTATAAATAAAAGGGTTTTGTTTTGTATGCAAGGAGGAAGTGAAATCGACAAAGTTTCTTCAGTTCAGTGGTGGTGTCATCATCGTGTCAAAAACAGAAGTAAAACAATAAATAACTATGGGTTCTGCATATTGGGCACTGGTGGCTTGACAGTTAAGGCTCTGGGTTACTGATCGGAAGGTCGGGGGTTCAAGACCCAGTATTTCCAAGCTGCCACTATTGGGCCCTTGAGCAAGGCCCTTAACGCTTTCTGCTCCAGGGGTGCTGTATCGTGGCTGACCCTGCGCTCTGACCCCAGCTTCCTAACATACTGGGGTATGCGAAGAAAAGAATTTCACTGTGCTGTAACGTATACGTGATTAATAAAGACTCATTATCGTTATATCGGTTATTGAGCACATAAACATGCAAATATCGGTAATAAAAAAAAAATCAATATCGGTCGATCTCTACTCTTTACCATTGTGCTGAGCAGAAAAGCATCTCACATTGTACAACACATTGAACCTTGAGGTGGATGGGCTACAGCAGCAGAGGACCACATCACCTGATGTGAACATAAACTCTAGACCTGTATCTGTACGAATGTCTAAATGGACAAATGCATGAATTTTTCATATACATTTTTTTTGTGTGTAGTCTTAGTATTATTTGAGGTATGCTAATTAATTACCAAGTAGCTCTGGTCACTTTGCAGTTCGTCTCATGCGTGTACTCTATGTGGATGTCCACTGTTCGGAACACTGTTAAATATCAGAAACCGTACGTAATGGCTTTTCTACTATTTCCGAGCTGTTGAATGAGGGCTGAGCACAACTAAAACTTGTGAGACGTTTCAGGAAACAACCCACATCGCACCAGGGGATCGTCAGCGTTTGCCTTTTTCACACTTCATACCCAATTTGCATAGAACTGAGAAATCCTCGATTCGAGTGTAAGCTTGTTGCTCTGGAACTGTGGCTTTATGTTGTGATCTTGCCTAGAAAATACCGTCACGGTGAAAGTGCATTTCAGACAGCAAACGGGTATACAAAGGCCACATTCGCTGCACAGCTTCAAACTTCAGCATATCTCAGCAGGAAAGCACAATACAAAGCCCCAAGTCTGACGATTTACCTAATTCTCACTTTCAGGAATGTGATTCGGTTGATATTCAGTACGACTACAATCTTGCTTGTGCTATATTGCTTAAATATTCTCTGACCAACAGCACAGCTGCAAAAAAAAGTGAACCGGTGTCATGTTAAACGATTAAAAAGACTTTTAAAGAAAGAGCTATTCAACGAATATTTTAAAGCTGTAGGACACAAATTCGCATTCTTTCCTTGGAGCATGTCTGCTTATAACATCAGGATTTGTTGTAAACACAAGCAAGGTGATTAAAACCTCTTTATGAGCTGAGCTAGTGCTAACTAATCAGTCCTGCACACTCCTGACAGGACTCGCACGCTCAATGCTCCTCGCGTGGGCATAAACCCGACAGATTGATACGATGACGTGCTCGTAAACCGAGATTTCCGTTCAGATCTGCAATGAATTCATTAGGATTGAGGACATCCTTTATGTGTAAACATAGCCATGGCCATTTATAAAGCCAACTGATAAATAAAACAGGCTGTAAAAGAACAGAAACAGAGCGGCTTAAACTACGCACTGGCCTCCTTTCAGATTTCCTCAGCAAATAAAAAAAGATGTTTAAAAAAAAAAAGAAAAAGAAAGAGGAAAAGAGAGCATGGAAGAGAAAGAGGCAATGACATATTGATGTCAGGAGAGCAGAGAGGAGGTGGAGGTCACCTGAGAGGACAGGAAAGGAGCTTCTGTCATGGCCGAGCTGCAGTGATCATCAAGGACACTCACTAGAAGCTGCAGTAAAATAGGCCAGCTGAGCCGTCAGTATCTGGGACGGTATGATTAGATAATCCTCTTTCATTTTTCCCATCCTCATAAACTACACACCTCTCTACAAGAGCACGGAGCGATGAAAACAGTCCAGTACAGACAGGCCTAGGGTGTCTATTGCTGAAAATGATGTTAACAAACAAAATTAAAACGTGTAATTTAACTGAGGTGTCCAATTATTTTTTGCAAAAGCAAACGACTCATTAGTTGAGGTTTACTGGCTATGTTGAGCGTTCAATATTTGCACATGCACGGCAGTGCAAATCTTATTTAATTAAATAGTTAACTAGCCATCAACATAGTGATGTCACTCCAGAAGATTCCAGATGACAGACCATCCGTTGCTCCAAGCTCAAATCCTCTCCTCTCTTGGCCTGCTTCTATGCAGTTTTATTGTTGTTGCACATTTCTAACGTTAAAAAAACAACGCACAATGAAACAAAAAAATAAAGACCCCCGAATTCAATTTGAATGAATTGCGTGTCCAACAATCCGATCTGAAACCTCATACAAACGTGGCATGAATCGAATAATAAATAAATAAATAAATAAATAAAATCAGACTGCGTAAAATCTTTTACGCTCAGATTGAATAAGTCAAGAAATCTGATTTAAACTGCCTCATAGGCTCCAGATTGTGGAAAGAAATGGGTCGTTGTGAAGCTGCACTGTAACTTCTGTACGTCTGAATTTTACTGGCTGGCTTGATTTGACTTGTTGAGGGATTAGTCGTGTGGACGATGTGTAAAACTTGGTAGGTTTTTGTCTGCGTGTTAATTCTATACCAGAGATGGTTGGTAAGGGTTAATTGTAAACTGTAAAAGCCAATGCAACTGCGTGCTGTTCATCTGGCTCGGATCTATAGTGGCCCGTCTTTATCCACACCATCTGCATTCTCTTTACTGTGTCCCCTGATCTGATATGTGAGGTTACTAAGGACATTCAACAGCTTAATCAAAATGTTCTGGGTCTTTTATATGTTGGGTTTTTCCCCATGGCACTTCTTCTGATAATATTCTGCTACACTCCCACACAAAACTCATCCGTGGCTTCTCTTTAATGAATTAGGACAGAAGTAACAAACTAACCTAAACTTTCCTGATGTGTTTAAAGTGGGGGAAAATGATGAAGACAGCTTCTTGGGAAGGTCAAACGAGAGTCGCAATGCAGGTTGAAACGGTGCACTTCTACACATCACCACAAGATGGCCGCTCTAAACGGTTCGCGGATTTGAACGCAGACTCTCGGCAAGGACGCACCATGATACTTATTCCTGCCAACTGTTGATCTCACACACCTCATGTACAGTCAAGATTCCTCTGCATACATAAGAATTCAAGAGCCTCTCACAAACATGCGTGCTTAGAGACACCGAGCGACTACAGTGATTTAAATAGGCTCAAACAGGCATGCTCGAATTGAATGAACATCACAAAACACCATTTCAATGATATTATTATACCATATCACACTATTTTAACCTCATACTAGCCTAAGATGCACATCAGAGACAAACCAAAATGCTCAGACAAATCAAATGCACATGAAAAATCAAACAGAAGACAGTTAAATGGAAAAGAAAAAAAAAGAAAAAAAAGGAGAGGGTATGAGGGGGAAAAAAGAAGCTTGTTGGGGTGATACCTTAATCCCATCCAATGGATTATGTATAACAGTGGTCTGAGCTTCCTAAAGACACAGAGGAGGAAAAGAACAGATGAGGGACGTGAAATTAAAGGGAGGAAGATGATAACAAAAGAGAGAAAGAGAAACGCTCCAGCTGCAAAAGTGAAATCTTGTGGGGGTGGATGAGTGGAGAACATTGTCAAGACATAAAGCAAAATAAAATAGAAATAAAACACACATCCTAACAAAGACTGATTTCTCAAAGGATCTGTCAAACTTGCAGTCTTTGTATACGTCCAAATAACTGTCGAAACTATAATACAGACTTAAAGTTAATAATACCAGCTTTAAAATGATCTCCAGTCCTGCAGATTCGGACACTGGATTCGATTCACTCGAGAGGTTTATTACCCCTGCCACTACAGAAATGGCAGAGCAAGATGGGATTGGATTCGGTTTGATCTGATCTATTCAATTTTTCTTTTGCGGTTTGTGTCAGAGATCATCTCCTCGCTCTTCTTTCCCCACCAACCCCCAGGAAGTAACATTTCTCCAATGCCCAATCAGCAATTAGTCGCCTTCTGCATTATGATGTTGTCATTGGCATGACAACCGTCGCTATGGGCAACCTCCAGCAGTATTACCTGGGGGGTGGAGTTGGGAGAGTGTGGGGGGGGGGGGGAATGCTGGCTAAAAATAAACAATTAACAAAGACTATGCAATTCTGCAGCTTACATGCATCTGCAAAGAGATTTGATAAATATCGGATCTCTCTCTGTCGCACTGCAAATCAATGAGGCATTCCTAATGACCTGGATAGAAGATGGCAGTTCAGAGAGGGCGTTGCTGTCTTACTGTTTGCCAGGCAGCACAGGACTGTGTTTGTAGCTCATAAATTTCCTAAGCCTCTTGGCATCCAGTAGCTCTGACCTCACACCCTCTGCCTCCATCAGCACTCGTCTTCTTCAGCCCAAATGTCTGGTTTAAAGCTTGTTCTGTGCTTGTTCTAATAGTAATTGATTCTACAGTAACAACTCATACACAAGGATTTGTATGGCAGACCATCTATAGCTGATAATATTCAGATTAAAACGATTATTGTTATTTGCACACACACACACAAAAAAATGCATATTGATATTGTGAAGTTTTCTGTGAGGAGTCTCCAGTGTCAGCATGGGAAAGTATTCAATTCACTTTCTGGTTTCTCTGGAACATCACAAGCTGTGTTGTTTGTTGTGCCAACTTAAAACATGCTTCGCACTGGGCCGCATCACACCCTGGCACGTATTACCGCTTACATAACTGATAGAGCTCATACCTATGTGAAGCTACTTGGATGACATACTGTTCCTCTGACCGTGAAAATGTAACGGAAATGTGAAGGTCTGCCATCATTTCGTAGTACAGTTCATGTACTAACTTCCATGTAAAGTTTTATCTCCTGGTTTTAGAAGTAAAGAAAATATTTGACACTAGCTTTTGTCTCACGTTTAATAAATCTAATTTAACTAAGCAGCTTTCTCTCAATACATTTGGTAGTTATGTTAACTGGCCAGATTAGACTATATAGTTGATGAAGTTTAGGCATTAAAGGGGACTTTTAACTCATATACAACACACACATACATATATTACATATATATATATATATATATATATATATATATATATATATATATATATATATATATATATATATATATATAACACAACACCAGATGTAATATTTATACAAGAATCTTCAAGAGTCATGAATTCCTCCAATCAGTGTGTGTCACGTTTCTCAGCTTCTCTTGTGATGTGTTGTTTTGAGTTCATGTTATGTACTTGTGTTTACGTTACCATCTCTTTTGTTTCTGTTCAGTCCTGTATCCGCCCCGGTCCCGTCACTGGTGTGTTACCTGATTGTGCTCACCTGTTCTGTGTTAATTAGTGTGTCCACTGATACCCTGATGCTTCTGTGTTTCAGTGTGAAGAGTCTCATCGATTCTCACTGATTATATAACCTTGTTTTCCGTCTCCGTGTTTTCTCGTGTGTTCGTGATTGATATGGATGGATTATCTGCCTGTGTTCTGACCCATGCGACAGACACCGATTATGATTTTCAATCGTTTTCTCAATAAAGCTTTAATTTTTTTTTACCTTTTCAAATAAAATAATACAATAAAATACCTGTTGCATATTCTGTAACAAACTATAAAGAAAAAAACATTAAAAATGTGAATGAATCTATGGGACACACTTACTGCTGACACACATACTACAGTGTGTCTTGTCGCTAGGTAAGATTTAAAGAAGTATATCTAGGGATCAGACTGAGTCAGATCTACTGAACATTAGTGAAATTCTCCCAAATGCCTGCTTGTTCCCCGAACCGGCACGATATCAATACAAAAAAAACAGTCCTTTTCAATATAGGTTGGGTAAACCTATCTGCACCAACAAGCAGGCAAAGCAACACACACTGCATTAAAGTGCAACTATGAAAGATCCTAAAAATATGCTGATATATTGCGCCATGTGTTGTGGTGGCTGTATGAGTCCGAGTGCTAGTCATTCTTCCAAGCAGAGTTCACTCCCTGATACTCAAGCATGAGTCTTCCAAGGCTTTGCAGCAGCTGTGTATATGTGTGTGTATGTGTGTGTGTGTGTGTGTTAGTGTGAGTTGACTTGCTGAAGGTTTTGAGTTCACCCTGAAACACTCCTCTGCATTAATCCAGGCCATCTACATCAGCCACTGCAGCAGACCATTACACATTCATTACCACACACACACACACTCACCATGCAGCTGCCTCTCTACAGGCCGGCTTTGTAAAATAAAAGCACACTCGCCTCAAATCTGATTATACTTATTATATATCCACTATATTTCAATATATTTCTTACGTATGCTTGGCTGATGTGGAAGAAAAAAAAAAAAACGCTGACATGTGAAATGAAAATATGGCAAAGGAAAAATGTTGCATCAGCATCGGAATAAGACAAAAAGCCCCACTGTGTCTGGAATTAAAGACACGCATTTAAAAGGTCTACCAGTTTTGGGAAAAACACCCTGACACAAACCCAGCATCCTGATTAGACTCAGATATCCACTGGGTTTTGTTCTCCCTTGATTAATGCTGCCAGTTTAGTATTCAGGTAGACAAATCAGATTTGACCTCACTGTTGGCTTTTTTTTTTTTTAAGAAAAGGTCTATTACTGTCAACCAGTTCCTTGCTCCAGTGGTTCTCGTCTCTATCGCGTCAAGCGGCGACTTTCTGAAAACGTAGCATTTCGCAACATGGATTCCCTTTGGAGCCCATCTACAAAAATCACACAACAACCTCAATTTCTCTGCCAGGGGGATGTGGACTCCGCTGAAATCCCTTCGGCTGTATAATCTGCTACTGTTGTAAACGCGTTGCATCGCTACCTCCGCTGCTACTCCTATGCATGTTCATAAATTTATAATACACAACTCTATCAAACGCACAGAAGGACACAGCCCTGCTCATCATAACTAAATGAAACAGCTCACAAATAGCTAGTGAGGTGCTAGTGAGCTAGCTACCATTTTCCACAGACATAAATGGGAAACATTTCCACATTATTCTCCTAGAAAACTAGAAGAGAAAGAGCGCACCAGCCAAAACCCTGTGGTTCTGACTAAAGGGCTAAAAAGCGAAGGGACTGACACATCCACACAAAACTCACACGCAGGATAAGAAGAAAAGAAGAAAAAAAAAACAGGGGGAGAGGGAGAGAGGTGTAAAGGAATAGAGTGAGAGAGGAAGGAAGGATTAGAGAGGTAAATACCAGTGCAGGAGAGGGAAGGTTTCCTTTGGGGCTCGTGACTATGCTGTTTTTGGTGCTGTTGGTCTGGGGCTGTGCAGGGAAACACAACACACACAGGGTTAAAGAGGAATCAGGTTTAAAGTGATGGAGGAAGAGATCAGCATGCATTTCACACTCGTACACACCTAAACGCACACATATACACACACAGAATGACTGATTTGTGAGTGTGTGTGTGTGTAACACCTGTAAGAACTATAAAAGCTAATATACGCAAAGTCAGAGAACCATTTGATGTGCGACAAAAAGTTCTTCAGGGGCAGTTGATCGAGGGAAAGAGAGGTTAGTATAAACAACATGTCCATAATAAAAATGCATTCCTTGCTAATTATACTTCATAAACCTATTCCATTAGGCCAATTACACATAACAAGGACATAATTAATCATACTGTGATGCTTATTTACTCTGGCCCAAATAAAGCTTTCAACTTCTAACTTTTCTCTATTCATACCCAACACTCCCTTTCTCTCACAGGGTAATATTCATTTCGTTAAAAAAAAAATTAGTCATCATTATGAAGGAAGACATATGCTGAGAATAGATGTTGACAAACCAACAGAAACGAATGAAAGGCCAAATAAACAGATGCTCATATAATGCACCGCCAGCTCTAGACTAGTAACAAGCACACACTTTCCTCGAAGCAGCCTTTCTGGGGATTATAAGTATGTAGTGGACATGTAAAGCAGCAAGAGAAAGCAGAAACAGACAGGAAGAGGAAAAATAAAGTGACAGGTTCACACATACACAACTGGACACTGAGCACAGGGACGCCGCATTCGTAACACCTCAGGTACAGTCTGCTAGATAAAAACAGGACATGAACAAGAACGTACTTCATACCAAATAGTTAACATACACTTGCATACACACTGCTATGGACATTAAGGCTAAATCAGGATGTTGTCCAAATTTTTAGACGGTAACTGTATATATCGCGGTATGCACCTTTTAACAGAAATGAAGGTGGGAAAAAAAGAAGTCCTAAAACAATCTTTTGGCAATCTTTTTTGTGCATGGTTTATTTATTAGACTATATAAGACTGTATAACTCCTCATTGGAACATTAATTTGCAACTTGCAAGTCTTGTAACTTCACTTTTGCTTTTGTAGTCTTGCTCAACTGTACAGTCTGTACAGGACTCTGCAGAGTTTTTTCATGATTGTTGTGGCCAAAAATGCTTGATATTACCGCAGCTTTTTTTTCTTCAAAATTTGCAATGCAATTTGTGCTTTTTTTTGTGGGGAAACTACTTGCAATTGAAAAACAAAATTGCAATCGCACTATATTGTTTTACACGACCTTTTACAGCGATGTTTGTTGGTAAACGAGACCTTTTAGCTGTACTCATGTCGATGCACGTGAATCAAAAGGGGGCTTCTGGCTGAATGCGCGTGGTGATGACGTCACATGAACGGTCTTGTCCCAAATCTGCAGAAAATCTGCTGTAATTTTGAAAAATTGCACGCTCCTCTGAATATTGCAGAGTTTGCATGATTCTGCGTTCATTTCTGCAATCGCAAAATCCCGGAGGGACCGAATGTAATAGAAACGGTATTTAAAAATCTGTACTGGCTTACAAACATATGACAGTGTCTCTTTTATATGCTCAAGTGCCTACCACTAATGCACATGTTTTAATGCACACAAATAGGCCACTCTAGTTTTTTGGGGGGTTTTTTAATACTGAAGCTTACTGCACTTTATGCACACTACAGCAGCAATAAAGTGAGCTAAGATAACTAGCACTTAAATGACTCTATGCTAATGTGCACTTTATGGACATTATTACTGCTCTAGTTAAGTGATGTTAATTTTGTCCACTGGCACAAATATATAAAAAAAGCTTTATTAAAGACTGTGAAGACCTACCTACACACGGTGGACTTGGCTAGCCCTGTGAAAATCTGACCGTTTGTTTTTTAATTTATAATTGTGTTATTCACAGTATACAGCACACTGTACACCTGTTTTTATAAAGTACTATATAAATAAAAGTGTATTATCGTAATCGCTTTCT
The DNA here is from genome assembly GCF_023375685.1 of Ictalurus furcatus. Taxonomy (NCBI): domain Eukaryota; kingdom Metazoa; phylum Chordata; class Actinopteri; order Siluriformes; family Ictaluridae; genus Ictalurus; species Ictalurus furcatus. The sequence continues at coordinate 15,119,877 of NC_071276.1, read as the reverse complement.
ACCGTAAGCCTGAGCTTGAGTTTGATCATGAGCTCACATTACTCTGTGTCTTCTTCCTATGTCCGCATGGGTTTCCTCTGGGTTCTCTGGTTTCCTCCCACCTACCAAATATGCTAATCGGAGGACTAAAATATTAAAATAAAATAAATTGCTCCGGTGTGTGTGAATGAGTGGGTCAGTATGTGTGTGTATGGTCCCCCACGTGATGGATTGGTTTCTCATCCGTGGTGTAGACTCAGCCAAGTGGCGGGTGCAGTCCAGAGCTACGTGTAGTTACTTCACTTAAGAGCAATTAAGAGATGAAAGTGGTGAGAATGAGTTAAGATTAAATGCTCAGCTGAGTGAGGAAACCTGAGTAACAAGCAGAGGGCATCATTAGGCATTTATGAAGTGCGAAGTTCTTCTTACTTCAGCATAGGACAGTTACAGTAGGACAGAAGGTTTACTGTTTATTCACCAGTGCAATCAAGAGGAAAGAATATACACCACAGACACAGAAAAAGAAGCGGAAATCCAGTTTATGGCAGCAACTAGAAAGTAAGCTGGACCGTCATTTCTGTAGGACAGAGGATAGAGGAATTCTAGGCAGGTTCAAGTGGAAGGCTGGTGGAGGCAAACAGGGGAAGATAGGATAAAGATAGGATAAAGGATCAAATAAATGAAATAATGTTCTCACCATGTACTGAACGGTTGAGCTTGACTTCCTCTTCTGGAAAGATGGAAAGAAGGAGAAATTGTGATAAATTTCAAAAGAAAAGTCCAAAAAAAGAAATGTCCTAACCAAGTGACAAATTCGAGTAGCTGATGAATGGCACACTCATCCATCATTAACCGAGGCAACAGGAAGCTCTGTGGATACTGCTCCACACATTTGAAACACCTGATCCGGAAACAGGAGAGTGACATACGGTACCAGGAACACTTGGGTTCAAGACGTTACAGTCTCATCCTTCAGGTGGTAAAGATGAGGAAATCAGAAAGAGGCATCGGGGAAATAAAGGAGGAATTAAAGGAGTGTGTAGTGAATAGGTGGAGATGTGGAAGAACAACGTGTTCTACTCGGAGGAGAATAAAGGAGAAAGTGCGTGCTGTAGCAAGAACGAATAAAGTGCTTCATGAGATGCACTTGTGGCCAGAAAAGAAGAGCAACAGTTAATATTAGAAGGAGCAAATTATTAACCACAGATGCAGCTGAATATAGGGTCACGTGAAAAATGTATACTTCTAAAAACTGTCCTGCAGTTTGGGTTATTTCTGAAGTTAACCTCACCGTTTAGAGCAGGGAACTTCAATCTCACAGTGTTACACAGGCGATGTAATCGGCTACCTGCGATAAACACCTAATCGATGTTGATCCGTGACAGATCGTGTATTTAGGGAGGGTAAAACGGATTGCAAATTAGTCCACTGTCATTCTAAACAATGTTGAAATACGGTAATATTATCCAATATAATATTTAGTGACTTTTTATATGAATGCAGCCGGCAGCGTAAAGAGTATTTATTTATTTATAAGGCATTTAGTTATTACAAAATGTAGAACTAAATCTTTATAAAAAATCTGAACTACAACAGTTTTAATTTCAACTTATTAATAGCAATAATGCAATGAAACAGAAAAGTAACCACCTACTTCTATGTCATGGTGTTCTACTTCTCTGCTCAGACCTGGTATTTCCACCAATCACGAGTGATCGTGGCACCCCACCTGGGCGATTACTGTGATCGGACTGTGGACTCAGTAGTTTTCAGATCACATTTAGACAGAAAAAGCTCCAAAATCATGATTTACATTCATGTATAGCTTTTGAAATTTGCAGGGGAAATTTGCTCTTTTTTTTTTTTTTAAAGATACTATCCTGCGCTATTGTGTAGCAGGTTTTCATTCCAGCTAGACAGGAGTCACGAATTGATTTGTCTAATCTCGCCTATTTGTTTTTAATGAAAATGTGCAGTCATTCTGGTCTAATAGTGACCCGTGTAGTATAACGTCACTTCTGTCCCTAACGGGATACTTAAAGCTGAAGAACAGGAATATTAGGCATAATCAGCAGAAGTGACATAAAGGGACCTGAACCTTTAAGATAGTAGTTATGAGTTAAACTCAGTGTTTTTGCTATGAGAACATAGAAATGATCTGACATTGGGATAATAAAGTGCTATATTAATTACATTTGTGCTTCAAAGCTTCAATGTTTGTACTCAATTCTACCTGGATTGTATTCTGACCGGATAAAAATAAAGATAAAAAAAAAAAAAGCTTTTAGACGTAAATGTCCCATTAGAAAGAACAAGTTTAAAAAAATGATCAAATATCAAATCCTCTGTAAAAGGTTTGAGCGAGTAATCTCATTTTCCAGTCGCTGAAGCAGCATAGCAAAAGATGATTTAAATTCAAATGCAGCGTTACGTAAGCACCAATGCTGCATATATCTGAACATAAAGCGTGTCTGTTCAGAAAAGAGACAGGAACGTTCAGATATGCTGTGAGTGTGGGTTTGGGGGGGTTGGGTGTTGTTCGGGGTGTTAGGAGAGGAGCAGGTGCGTCTCTGGATAAACCAAGAAAAAGAAAGGAAGGAAAACAGTAGTCATGAAGAGAGAGAAAGAGACGGCATTTGTAATGGCTGATGGAGGACGTGGGGGAGCCTGTTGCTAGGCGATGAGAGGAGCACAGCGGTGCTATTTCTGTCACAGAGTTTCCAGGGTTCAGACTTGTGGCTATTCCTGGATCAGGACTCATATTCCCATCTGAACTAGTTCTTCTCAGCTGGCATGTGCACTCACTCTCTCTCTCTCTCGCGCATACACACACATACACTCACATACACTCACATACACTCACATACACTCACATACACTCACATACTGCGCAGGAGCAAGGTGCAATAGTGTAGCAGGTGTTCATCAGGGATGTGGAGCAAAAGGTCAATAGTTGCTAGGATTATAGACACAAATGATTACAGAATAATTAATGGGGCGTACCTTACTCGTAACCTTTTTGTGTGTGTGTGTGTGTGTGTGAAGAAGACATAAAAATGAGATGAGGATTTTCCTGTGCAAGGAGTGTTTTATTTATTTATTTATTTTTTCAAAACGTGAATGGCATCATTTTGCAAAAATCTTATTCCAGATTCCAAAGTGCCCTCGCTGCCATTACACTTAATCCTCCTAGAGAGGCCGTGTCACAGCCTAGCTGATCAGATAAAGCCCGTTTTTACTGTTTGGTAACACTTTCAATTCCCGCATCCTTACTTCAGTACAACAAATAAGCATGCACTATAACAAGCATAAGAAAACATTGAGTGCAAAATCAAATTTTGCATATTTATCGCAAAAAACGAGTAGAGACGTGTTTGGCGTCATTTGCACTGGAGCTTATGTCGGATAACGAGTAATAAAAGCCGCCCCAAATCATTTTTTGCATAAATGTCTGCTTTAAACCGGATTCAGTTCCGCAGTAATGTCTCACAGACTTGCGGATGTGTTTTACAACTAAAGCTGGGCTTACACTGTACAATTTTTAGTCAGATTTTTCTGTCACACGTGACAACTGTAGGTTGTGAAAGAATTCTTTGGTTGAGAGTCGAGATCGGTGGTTTTAGAGCGCATAATGTGATATGCTGAGTTGCAGCTGATTTACTGCCTCTGCGATGAAAGACAATCGAGAACAAAGTTCTTGCAGTGTGAGGGTGTGACCGCTGCTACGATGCTGGTCTAAAAGCCACCAATAGAGGATGGAATAAGATGATGCTAAAAGGTACTCATTTTCTTTAATAGCAGGTCTATCGTTAGAGGACCTTCGTTGTATATGTATCGGACATTAAGAACAAATGTTATCAGTCAGAATAGCTAAAGTTGATTGAGGCAGCTTTGTTGGACAATCGACTTACAACGCATGTCTTTGGACTCGCGGAGGAAACCAGAGTACATGGAGGAAACCCTCGACACACACAGGGAGGTGGCGGCATTCGAACCCCCAACCCCAGAGGTGCGAGGCACCTTAATTAACTGTACATCTTACGTAATAAAGATTTGCTCAGACAAACGTCTATTACTTTTGACCTTCATACGCCTCACAGCTCCAGTGCAAAACCATAGAAAATAACGAGGACACCAGCCATGTCTTGGCTGATCGCCTACATCTGATGCAAGTAAGATGAATTGTTTTTAGTTGAACATTAGCTCATCGTCTCTGTTTTCAGTTCTCCATAATACATAACCCTGCACTGATCCTATCTATGAAGCTGAACTAAATCGGGCACTACAGGAAACGTAATATAATGCAGCAAAGCATCAGTATGACGAATAGACAATTAAGTGCCGCAAAGTGGTTTAGTTCGATGTTTTCCCTAAACGTAGGGAAGAAAAGGGCAGGTGAAAGATAAAGGTCAGTATTCTGAACGCTGAAAACACTATTACATCTTCTCTCCATCATTCAGACTTGGCACAAACACAGACACCTGAATACACACAGACAGAAAGGGACATTAGGTACCCTGCTAATGTGCTGAACTGTCAAAACAGAAAGCAACCATGTTAGAACAATGACGTCGGCCACACACACATCAGCTACGTGAACGCTGACACTGATGGGGAAAAATCACAGAGCTCTGGAAAAAAAGAAAAAAGTACAGTCTCCAAAAAGTGCCAAAAGGTCAGGAGGTTGTCTTACCTTGACATCAGCCTTCTTATTCAGCAAACTCTTGGCTGCTGCAATAGGAGACAGGAAAGACAGACAGAGGTTCAGCAGACTGGCAGCGAATTCAGCTCACATCTTATAGAAAAATAAGAACTTAGTACAAAGTCAAAGATAACATGCTCAGTTTCCCATTTACGAGAATCTTCAGCCAAAATGACACGCTTTTTCATTCCATTAAAAAAAAATATATTAGTATTAAGTTTAACCACAAATGCTTCAGAATTCAGAAACTTGGCTTCTGATCAATTCGACCACCAATCTGAATCTGATCAGGTATCAATATCCATACACAGACTTATGTCAAAAGTCATACAGGCCCCTGATGTCTCCTCCTATACGGGTTTCTTTAAACACACTATAAACGTTTATGCGCTGAAAAGATGTTTGCTTAAAGGTGCTCGGGGAAAGGAAAGCTCCTGAAATAGCACACAGAGGTTATTACGTACAATATTACCTTTATTACCTTGAAACCATTTCAGAAATCAGAAGAGAGACTGATCATGAGGATGTCCTCTTCTTTAGAAACCCTTTTTACTACCCTTTTTGCACCTTTAAACAATAAATTACATATAAGATCGTTTTCACACTTGGGGTTTTTCTGGACTGTGAGTGCTGAAGCGTGAAAACGCGTGTTTTTGAAGCCGGGCGCAGTCCCGAGAGCCGATCGCAGCGTTGCTGCCCTGGCAGCGTTGGTCTGGTTTCAGACTCGCATGATTCTATCGAATCATGGTGAAGTTGCGTTCATCTTATGTCGTCACCAACGTGCATGGAGAACACAACGCGATTATTTTGGTGCTATTATGTTATGTGCAGCAGATATTATGCGCAGCAGTGGACCTCTTCTATGCCCCACAACGTTTCGGACTAAACCGCCAGTGTGAAAGCCTCCTGAACTGCGATCTACTCTGCACCAGGTGTGTATCCATTCACGATTCACTTTGTCACGTGACTTACCGTTTCTACTTTTGTGATGCCGGGGAAAGACTTCTCATGGTTACTGATATATAAAACCACATTTTCATAGGAGCGGAACAGTGCAGTTAGTTCACTTCTGTGGTGCAATCGCTTGCCCTGAGAACATCGTGAAAAATGCACGTCTTCCTGCCAGCCTGCCTTTCTAAAAATCTTCTTATACGAGATTGTCTCCTTGTTTGCAGGTACTCTGCACGATGGCTGCTCATCCAGAGAGCAGCATTCTTTTCCACTTGTGCTTTTGCTGGTGCCATATTGGTGAAATATTTATTTATTTATTTATTTATTTATTTATTTATTTATTTAAAACAGAAAACGGATGAAATTACCGCAAACGAAGTTCGGACCAAGTGTGAAAACGCCTTAAGTATGAAGATTATAAAGATGATATATATAGAACTGTCAGAATGCATTGCTGAACATTAAATAGTCATATCAAAACTCACATATCAGTGACACAAGAAAACCATTTACCACTCAAATTTAAAAGCCACAAACTTGATTCAAAAGCTTTTATTATCAAGAAAATGCCTCAAACCTGTATAAATTACAAATACAATCTTCTTGCTTTCAACTTGAGGAAAGGTTTTCTTGTGGCAGTGTTTGAATACATTTACTGTTGAAGAGGTGCATGCTTTTACTAAGCCACTTATCTCACACATCATTGACTCAATCAGGTCATAGCTCATAGGAGTTGATTATGTATTTAACGCAGTGGATTTAAGGTGAACAGAATCGCACAGATTATGCTGTATTAAATTGCTCTGTGCTGAATCAGTCAACCACAGAGCTTTGACAGTCAGCCAAAGTGGACAGGAAGGAAGTGGTGATGACCACAAAACAGCACGGCTAATGATACGATCAAGATTACATTGGTCAGATTTGAATGTCCCGGTACTAGCAGTAACCACATCCATTTAAACTACACTGCTCATTTGAGATCTGGAACAGTGATAGCTTGATGATAAATTCAGTTAGCCCTCTTTCCATGCAGACCGGGTCAGGGTCATGACCTATGAAACCAGGAACTAGGCTTAATTTGCTAATGCCAAAGAAATGAGAGTGAGAAATCGTGCGGCGATTCCTGTGGAGAAAACTTAACTTGCTCTATGGCGAGAGACAGGGAGAGGGTTGAGATCCTTACCTTGCCATAAACAGAGCGCGAGAACAAAGGAGGAAGAAAAAAGGAGGATAGCAATGGTCAAAAAAATCTGCAGTACTGAGTTTTACTCTGTAAAGGAAGACTAAATCAACCGAATCTCACATCTACTGCATCTGAAGCGCATGTATGAGGAACACAAACGATTATGAGAAAAACAAAAAATAACAAAATCCTGTTCAAACTCACTCCTAAGGGAAGTCTTTGAGGAAGTCAATGAAAATTTATGCATAACACACATTTTTGTAAAACACTTTTATGAACTATTCAAAGGTTTTTGGAAATTTTTTGGAAATTTCCAAATTTAAAACTTTTTGTTTGTTGACCTTTTGGGTTCTGCCCGTTTTGTAAATTTTTTTCCTTTTTTGAGAAAATTTAAGCAAACAGAATTACTTTTTATTGTATTGGAAAGTTGGACAAACCTATATACTCAGTTTCTGGTAAGGTCTTTTGGTATTCTTGTAGTTGGTACATACAGTGCTCTGAAAAAGTATTTGCCCTGCTTTTCCATGATTTCTGTCCTGATTTCTTTTGTTCTTGTGTATATCTCATACTAAATTGTTTCGGAAATTAAAACAAAATCTATAAAACAAAGGAAGCCTGAGTAAACACAAAATACAGTTTTTAAATGATAATGTTATTTACTGAAGCAAAAAAGTTATCGAATACCAACTGGGCATGTGTGAAAATGTATTTGCCCCATAGTTAATAATTCGCCAAATCTATGAAACTGCATTCATAATGGGGTTCAGCTGGACTAGACACAACCAGGCCTGATTAATGCAAACCCTGTTCAATCAAATCAACACTTACATAGAACTTTTTCAACAGCATGAAGTTGGTTAAAAGGTCTTACCCAGTAACACACTATGTCAAAGCTGAAAGAAATGATGAGGAAGAAGGTGATTGAAATAGATCAGTCTGGGAAGGGTTACAAAGCTGTTTCAAATACTCTGGGACTCCAAAGAACCACAGTGAGAGTCATTATCTCCAAATGGAAAAACTGAGTACAGTAGTGAACCTTCCCAGAAGTGGTAGACCTTCCAAAATTCGTCCAAGAGCACAGCAATTACTCATCCAGGGAGTCTCAAAAGAGCCAAGGGCAACATCAAAAGACCTACAGGCCTCTCTTGCACCAATAAAGGCCTGTCTGGCATCCATGGAAGAGTGGCGGGGTGAAAACCACTGCTAACCCAGAAGAACATTAAGGCTCATCTGAATTTCGCCAAAACACACCTTGATGATGCCAAACCTTTTGGGAGAATGTTCTTTTTTATTGAGGAGTCAAAAATGGAACTGTTTGGGAAGACAGGCGTCCCGTTACATTTGGCGTAAACCAAACACAGAACTCCACAAAAAGAACATCATACCTAGGTCAAGCATGGTGGTGGAAGTGTGATGGTGTGGGGATGCTCTGCTGCTTCAGGACCTGGGCAACTTGCAGTAATTGAGGGAAACATGATTTCTGCTCTCTACCAGAAAATCCTCAAGGAGAATATCCGGTCTTCATTACGTAAGCTGAAACTCAAGCGCAACTAGATGATACAGCAAGACAATGATCAAAAGCATAGGAGTAAGTTCAACTCTGAATAGCTTTAAAATAAATAAATAAATAAATAAAATAAAAAGTTAAAGTTTTGGAGTGGCCTAGTCAAAGTCCTGACTTGAACCAATTGAGATGCTGTGGCAGGACCTTAAATGGGCAGTTCATGCTCGGAAACCCTGCAGTGTGGCTGAACTGAAGCAGCTCTGCAAAGAAGAGTGGGCCAAAATTCCACCACGTGCTGTGCAAGACTGATCTCCAGTTATCGGAAGCATTCGGTTGCAGTTATTGCTGCTGAAGGTGGCACAACCAGATTTTAAGTTTAAGGGGGCAATTCGTTTTTCACATGGGTGATAGGTGCTGGATAACTTTTTTTTTTGCTTCATTAAAAAATTGAAAGAAATCTGTATTGTGTATTTACTCAGGTTGCCTTTGTATTATGGTGTATTTCTTTTGATGATCTGAAACTATTTAGTGTGAGATATACACAAAAACAGAAGAAATCAGGAAATACTTTTACACAGCACTGTAACTTGTTTTGATTTTTTCCGCATTTCCCCCATTTTTCTCCCCAATCTGGTCACCTGCCAATTCCCACCCACTCACCCCATCATACATCAAAAAAGGCTATCGGAAGCCAGCCAACATCATCTTTTCAAACTGCTGCCCATGCTGCACAACATACTCTTGGCTAGTGTCACTCTGATTGACAGGGGAGCGAGAGTATGCCCCTCCCACCCAGAGAGCACTACCAATTTTGCTCCGTTGACTTCAGGCCACATTGTGAGAAATTTGAGCTTGCGATCTCCTAACGATTCTTCTGAACATTTATTAATGGAATTCATAAAAAGACCACAGACTTCCATTATAAGTGTTTATATATATATATATATATATAATTTCTGTTCTTTTCTCAATGCTGGGAAATTTCTGTCTAATTTCTGTTTCCTTTTACGCTTTTTGGTGAGATGGACATCTTCTGTCAAAACTTGCTCATGGTTTACTCGACATGTGAAGATGCTCATTGCTCAGAGAGTCTTCCCAATTGTGATATAAAAAAAAAAATCAAAAGGAGAGCCACAAAAAGATACAAAAATGAACTGAACTACAGCTATCGCATTGTAAAGATTTTCTGCCATGTAAACGACAAACACCAAATTGCGTACGTAATATTTGAAGACGTTCAGATTCCAGATGTGGTTCTCGATTCTATGTTGCTAGCGCCACAGATGAGCAGAAGAGGGAGGGAGAGTGGCTAACCGATAGCGACGGTGCGGCATGAATATTTGATCGCAGGCGTGTGGAGACAGCATCAAATATGAAGCGCAGCCTTTACACTGAGCCACAGCCACCACTCCAGCTGAGAGCACCAGCTCTCCACTCCCGTCTCAAAACGAGGGCTCTCCAACGTGCTCAAACGAACACGACGTTACCGCTTAAAAACGGCAGGTTTGGATATTTGACTGCAGCAGGCTGCATCAAATATGAAACACAGCCTTTGCACAAAGCGACAGCCACAGCTAGCTCACACGAGAAGCTGCACTTTATCACACTAAACAGTGTGGACTTATGGTGTGGTGGTAATTATGGTAAATAATTCTCAGGCATTTTGTATTCAAAGCATACGCATAAAAAATAAATAAATAAATGAAACATCCGAGGCAGTGGATATCATCCACCAACACCACACTGTCAAGCTACTCAAAAAGCACAGTTATCTTTCTCCACCCATCCAAAAAAAAAAAAAAAATCCATCAGTCTCATTTTCTTTTTACCACAAAGTTTCCACAATGCAAACGTTGCAACAGACAACTCCCCACATCCCAACATATTAGTGATCATGCGTTAGTCCAGTCGCTCATGCAACATTCAGTACAGCAGCAGGCAGCCCGTTCCATTCCCACTTTCAGGGTGAACTTCACAGTCTCATACAAATACAGAGGGACAGGAAAAGAGATTCAAAGACTGAAAATAATGAAACGTGACGCCATGAAGACACGAGAGAAGAGTCATCTAAACGAGACGTACATGGACGCACAGATCAAATCGAGAAACACTGATAAGAGATGTAGAGGAAACGAATAGTGCCTCGGTGATATGAAGAAAATGAAATGATCGACAATTATAGCCGACAGCCGAGATGAAGGAGGAGAGATGAAGAGAGGAAAAACTACAGATGAGCAGAAGGAGACAATTGGAGGAGTGAAATGCGAGACAGGAAGAAGAGTAAGGTAAAGATGAGCCACTGTGGGTGGCGCATGCTTTTAGCTTCATGCAAAGTGGGAAACAATAAAACTGGACAAAAAAAAGTATAGATGCAGAGGGGAGAGGAGAAGAGAAGAGAGGAGAGGGTCTGTGAAATCAGGAAGAGAATACAGGAAGAAGACTTGAAGGTAAATAGAAGTAAGGGGAAAGAGAGGGGACACGCAAAAGAGAGGAAGTTAAAGGAACAAACCACAGTTGTTGTTTTTTTTTAACTTAATCTCATCTGTTGCACATGTGGTTAGCGCGGATAAGTGTTTAGGAACAGAACACCTGCTTTCGCAACGCTCATTTATAATGAAAGGCTGGTCAAAAATATTATGAAAAAAAAAAAAAAAAGATCATTGGGAACTAAATTAAGCTCTAAACATATTTATATCACAGTGCTGCTGTATTCCTGATTCTGATTGGTCAGAAAGTGTTGAATAACAGCAGGTGTCCTGTAACAGCTGCTCTAGCAGTAGTTCCAGCTACAATAATAAAAAATGTAAAAAAAAAAAAAAAAATTGATTCATGCAAGTCATTCATTTCTACAGTAAAATCTCATTCACTTGTACAGCATGTTGTACTCGACATAATTTTAATAGTTTTTTTTTTAATGTGGTGTTATTTAACAAAGAAAAACTCTAATCAATGAAATGGTGAAATTTTCTGTCAGGGGACTTACACTAAAGAGTTTATTTAACATTTATGTTTATGGAAGGAGTCTCCAGTGTCTTCAGGACTTTGCACTGTCCAGTTGTCTTGGTAACATGACAAGCTGTGGGGTTTTTTTCCTTAATGACTTCAAAACAGAGAGAGAAAGAAAAATAAGAGAAACTATCGAGGAAATGAATGTTTTTAGCTGCTATAACCTAAGTGCTAATAGGAACTGACTTGGTTTGTGGACATTCTACACAAGTGTAACTACTGTATACACTGATTAAAAAAAAGATGATGTCATTCATTACTAAATAAAACTCCCATATATTCCTTGGCAAACTGCTGTGGTATAAGATAAACAAAACACTTTAGGGCTTCGTCTTTTTCCTATAACAGCATGCCCCATTGTGTTTAATTCCTGTCAGAGACGGGTCTACTTTTTCAGACGGTTATGGATTATGACTGCTCAGAGACTCATGCCTGTCTCGTTTTATGATGGCTCTCATTTTTAATTATGAATTAGCCGTATACTGTATATATGTCTGTTGACAGTATTCACTAACTTCATACAGGCTTCCATTATAAGCGAGTTTTGCGTGAAGAGGTTTTCTGTTGTTTTCTCAGTACAGCGAGAGAATAGCATGTCGGAACAGATAGAGATTAGGTTTAAAAAAGAAAACACTGGAGTATTTCTTTAATAAGGGAGAGAGAAGAGTGGGAGGAGGACGAAGGACAAACAAGGACAGGGGAGAAGTGTGGAAAAGAGGACAGAAGGAGGAGAGAAGGCCCCCTCGGGGACTCTGCTACCTTGTTCCACCAGCCCTGCTGTGGTGCCTGCTGCTGCAGCAACAGCAGCAGCGGCGGCAGTGACCGAGGCCGGAGCCGTGGTCTGCCTGCTACCCACTGACACACACCGTCCACACACACACAAAATGAGAGAGAGAGAGAGAGAGAGAGGGTGGGATAGAAAGGGAGAAAGAGCACAAGGAGGAGAGAATTGTTTATTAGTCTAAGAGCAAAGGAGAAAAGAGAATTATTTGTTCTTTAAGAAAGCATGTGAAAATGATCCCCGCTCAAAACTATCACATCAGATGTTCGTTTTAAATCATCCGCAGTGGCACTGCTTCAGACAGAAAAACTGTCACGGACACGATTCTTTAGAAGGCATGGATGCACACAAAGACAGGTTTCTGACGACGTAACAGACGACAGAAGCAAATAAGGACATGAAGGAACTCAGAGACGCATCAGCCCCTGAAAACACGGTTCGTGACGATCAGACTTGTCAAAAAGTCAAGTGAAGAACATGACACACTGTAAAACAACAACTAAAACCAGAATTTTGACATAATGCAGAATCCAAATGACTTACCAGAGAAGTTTCGGGACACCAGCATGGTAGTCAGGATAGCGCCCTACGAGGTGAGAGCAAGAGTAAGAGTACAGAAAGAAAGATGGAAGTGAAGAAGCGTGTAGGTGTTGGTGCGTCGGTTTTAACTGGGACGAACGTTTTGAACGTGACCCGGATATTGCAGGAGAACGTCCTGCCTGAGCCCAGACCAAAATAAAGCTTTAAACTTGAATAAAACCAAAACAGGCCCAGGGTGACTTAACTTACCCAGTTAACAAATAAGAGAGTAAAGATAATAAAGTAGGAAGACAAACTCAAGCAGGGGGACATGCTAACCAAAACGTATTAAATATTAGAGGTGGAGAAACAAAACATAAAGGTGAATTCTAAATCTGATCAGAGCTAGAGGAATATTTAAGGAAGAATCTAAACCAAACTGAATCAGACCTGGCCTACTATCCAGCATAAAACCTTCAGGTGGAACTGGGTTCAGAGTAGGACTGTTAAAATGAATTTTACTGTTAAATACTATCTGATATTATAATATTTGAGAATGTGTTCACTTAAGGCTAACAAATTTCACATGCTCTATAAACTTCATGAATGATTCAATTACATACATTTTTTCTAATTAAGTGTAAATTGTCTAATTAAGTTGCTGAATGTTATACCCTATGTAGTGAACAGTAGTGTACAGTAAAGTAAACAGAAAGCCATTTGGGACTCAATCGAATCCCAAGCCATGGATGATTATGTCTCAATTCCATGCAAATATCAGTAAGGAAAAGATATCCCATGGGTAATTTCATGCAAGTTCTTTTAAACAGCCATCTTGAGTGTGTGTCACACCTTGAGTTTCCTTCTTGCGTTGAACTTCTTCAGGCACTCCACTGTCTCTTGTCTGTGCATCATGGAGGCCACTGTAGAACGTTGCTAAGGAGACAAGCAAAGAGAACTAAGTGATGATATTGACATGACTGCGCATAATCTAGATGAATGTTTACGCACATAATGGTATCACCTGTGCATGGTGTGTGTACTTACGCAAACCCATGGGTGTTTAAGAGCCTCCTGTGCTGTGATTCTCTTGGCTGGATTGATGGTCAACATCTGGTTGATGAGGTTTTTGGCTTCAGGAGTGACTGTGTCCCACTCTGGAGATGGAAACTAGCCAAAACAACTAAGAACGTCAAACACACTCATACACACACACCCTTACTGATGAATCATAGTAATCTACAATCAACGTCAACATCTCTTTTTCAAAGCAAATGACAGGACTGTAACTATACAACTATTGAAGACTGCTATTTTACTCAATTGAGATTAAATAAATAAATAAATAAATAAATAAATAAATAAATAATACAGCAGATGTCTCAAGAAGCAAAAATATGATTCAAATTTGTTTATAAATACACTGCACATCTTAAATAAAAATACATTACAGTATATTCTTGTGACTTCGTTCAGTGATAAATATTCAGCGAGATATTCAGGAAAATTTGCCAGCGATACAGTAGTTCTGCTTTTTAAAAATATATATAAATAAATAGAAATGTTCAATGATGGATTTAAACAAAAACGGATTTAGGTTTCTCTTTTATATCCAAGAAAAAAAATATATTTTTATTCATAACTAAAATGAAGAATGAACACTAAAAATGTATACAGTTGTATAGATTACTACATTTTAACATCAAATCAGCTTCTTCCAGACAGTTTGCATTTATAAAAAGATATCACGGTATCTCAGAAAAGTGTATTGTGACGATTGATCAGGATATTTATATTATATCTTCATACCACCCAGCCCTAATTGTTAACATTTTTACCAACCTTTTATTATTATGATGATGATTATTATTATTATAAGATAAAAGGTGGCTTGGGTTAGTGGGTGATCCATTTCTAACTAGGATAGAATTTAAGACGTGTGAGAGAGAAGAAAGAGAAGAAAAGATGGAGAGAGGAAACAGAGTGTGACTTACATCATAAGCCCCAGCTTTAATCTGCTGGTAGAGTTTGTGCTGGTCCTCGTCCCAGAACGGAGGATAACCAACCAGCAGAATGTAGAGGATCACACCTGACACATACACACACAGACTCTTGACATTTGTGTGGCTGTGCAGGTCCTTCAAATGTATGTGGCTGTGTGTGAGTGTGCGTGAGTGTGTGTGTGTGTGTTTGTGTGCGTTTACCACAGGCCCAGATGTCCACAGGTTTTCCATATGCCTCCTTCCTTAACACCTCAGGGGACAGATACCCTGGTGTCCCTGCAAACCCTGCACATTGACACACACACACACACACACACACACACACACACACACACACACACACACACAGACACTTCTAGTAATCCTCTATTGCTATTAACCAATACATATGAAAAAAAATCCTAAACTGTATTCATAATGCATCTTCACAAACTACAGTATGGCGACGCCTAGTGTTGCGTCAACTACGTACAATGCTTAAAGCGGCATTCAAACGCGTTTATGCTAATGACCACCTGTGCAGTATTTGGTGAAGTGTGCAATATTTAAGCGTTTCTAGAGATATAATAATAATAATAATAATAATAATAATAATAATAATAATGATAATAAATCATAATATAATTTCAAAGATGCCTTACAATAGAATACAAAGGTGCTTCAGTGGAATTAGACAGGGGAGGAAAAACACTTCAATGTTTTTCACTGACATGACAATATGCCTCACAGAAATTACTTACTGCTCCTTTAAGGATCTGATAAGAAACAGTAGTAAAATGGAACGATTGTATAATTCATATCACCGTGTTGCTTGTTACTTGCTACTTAAAAAAATTATGTTAGTAAATTTACTAACCAAAAGCTAAATAAACCTAATAAAACACAAAGCATATTTTAACGACATTTTGCAAGCAACAATAAAGTCTGGTAGTAGTCGTGCTTTATCTGCTCTGGAATCTGGGGCAAAGTTTTTATAACTCTCGTCTGTACGTAATTTAGGCCAAGCTCAGTGGAAAGAGAATTATAACTAATAGGCACAAAACAGAGGAGCTGTTCAGAAGTAAATAAACGGGCTTTAAAAAGGTGAGACAACACTACGGTGCAGCCGCGTACCAAACCATGCCTGCTGGTCTCCCTGCACCTCGATGGCCAGTCCAAAATCAGCCAGCTTGACTGCAGCGTTCTTACACTTACTGGCCAGGAGCAGGTTCTCTGGCTGGATGGAGAGCAAAGGGAGATTTTAGTACTTTCACAAACACACACACACAGAAATATTGAACACAGACTGACAGATACACTGTACATGCAGACAAACATCTGCACACAAACTGTGGAAAGCAAAACACACACACACACACACACACACACACGATCAACTGATTTAAGATTTCACACCTTCCCCATTTTCACTTGCTAGGAAAAAGACACATGGATGCACTTGACAGTTAAAACCATGCTTAGTTCTTACCCAGGTGTTTTAATGCAAGGTGATGAGAAGTTAGTCAATTCAAATTGGACATTACACAGAACTTTCTAACTGGAGTGCAGGAGTGAAGTCATTATTTGCCTCTGCTGATACTGGAAGTGTGAGTGTGTGTGTGTGGGTGTGTGTGTGTGTGTGACCCAGATTAGCTAGCCTCGTTATTCTCAGTCACTGACAGATACTAATAACATGCCGTCCCCCATAGGACTCTATACACTTCACACAAGTACAAACACACACTCTCACACACACGCACACAAAATCATATAACAGTCTCTAGTACCTCAGACAGACAAATCTATGGGCACACACACGCACGCACATTTTAGCAAACACACCACTGCAGTTTAAACGTGGTGCTTTCCTGCATTGCAGTGATTTGGCTTTCTGTAGTCTACCTTCATGACTCTTTCTACCTTCTCGTAAATATACAGATATCTGCGCCACTCATTATAGCCAGTAAGGTTGAGGATTTCTGTGAAATGCCACCAAGATATGTTTTAGTGTCTGATGTTTGCTTCTGTATTTTTGCACTAGATCTATGAGACTGAACTAGCTAACAAATAAGGGGAGTGTGTAGCTGCCTCGCTGTCTGAATCATCCTGTCTTAAACCATATTGTATTGTGCAATAATCTCAAGCAAGCTTTATTATGTGGCTTTGGACATATCTTTAAAAATGTGCAGGGGGGTGGGAGGGGGGAGGATGTTGCTGATTTCAAACAGTCATAGCTCCATCTTGAAGCTGAATCTTTTTTCAGGTTCCAGGACCAGATTAAGACGCGTGGTCCAGAAGGAAAAGATAATACATTAACCCTGACGTTGCCACGGCCATCCATGGCCTGGAGCAACAGGAGCACAATTAGCAGTGCTCTCTGGGTGGGAGGGGCGTACAGTCTCTCCCCTGTCAATCAGAGTGACGCTAGCCAGTCGTGGACGTCTGTGAGCTCATGTATGTGGAAGAGGGTAGACAGCGCTTTCCTTTGTGTGTTGATTATATGATTCCAATTTAAGCTGAATATTTGCTTTCTGCTTTTTTTTTTAATGAAGCAGTATATGCACAAAAGGTATATCTGGGCCAGTTGATGTGTGAGAAGACCTGATGTTTGCACAATCCTAAACTCCAGACTCGTAAGTGAGCACCAGTGCAATTCTGGTGAAGCAAACGTTCAGCCACCAAATTGGCTACATTTAAGTTCAATTTCCTATTCGGCCAAACTGTTACCGGTATTTAATTGGCCACAGCGCGGTCGTATCACATATCTGAAGTGCAGCATTATTTCTGAGAGGTTAACCTTGCCAGCACTGCTGAGTGCCAGAACACAGAGAGCTCGTCCAAGTCTTAAGGCTGGACTGTAGGAGGAATTCTGAACTGCACCGTGATCCTTAAGGAGCACACAAATGTGCAGGAAAATTTGCCTCCCCACACTCGTCTCTAAACTGCACAACGCGTTTCACAGCTATATGTACACAGAAACAATGACTCACACACACACATGAACTCACTCAAAGACTCCCAAACCTGCTGAGCTGCCTTGAGTGGGGTTTGCGCACTTTGACTGAGATTAGTTAAGAAAGATTTATGTGAGTAACACATCCTGCTGCAGCCCAGCTCTGTCTCTCTCTCTCTCTCTCTCTCTCTCTGTGTGTGTTGGAATGAAACAGATCTCTTATTCCTGTGGAGGCTGCTCTTGCTGCATTCCCACTACCAAGAGTAGGAGTCACAGGCCTCTATTCAAAAGGGCACTCCAATTTAAGCAGACATCGATAGCGTGAAACCGGAGTGGCCCTGCACTCAGGGGACCTGACTGGCAAACTAAACAATGACGCATCACACTCAGGCCGTGTGTGTGTGTATGGGTGTGTGTAAGTGAGAGTGTTCAACACGTTAAAATATGTGTTTAACCTCTTGTGATGAGCTTTTTCCACAAGAGAGACCATTTAAAATATGGCACCATGTCCAGTGTTACCTATTCAAACATCAGTTGAAGGGTGGTATTTAATCAATGTAGACATTAGGGACAGGAATCTTACATGTATTGCACTACATCTGTATCAGTGCAGAATACATCATAACTATGTATAACACAGCGATATATCAGCAATATTAATATGTTATTAATATTGATAATTAATATTCGCAATCAGCAATATTAATATGTTAATGACTCACACCCACCAGCTTCAGCTCATCTAATTTAAGCCCCCTCCAATAGAAAAACGGAACACGACCAGTGTTGAGCAGATTACTCAAAAAAAAAAAAAAAAGAAATCCACTACAGATGACTAATTACTTCTTTAAAATTGTAAACTGATTACATTACTGGTTACTGGATGTAAAAAGTAATCAGATTACTAATGACTTTACTTTCAAACCTACAAAATACACTACAAAGTGAAGCTCAGTTCTTTCAGTAATTTTAGCGCGCGTCAATGTATGAAGTGATCAGAAGAAGTCGGATTTTATCATGACACTTGCCTCGGGTGTCGTCACTGTTTGTAGGACTAACAGACCGATAAAATATAAAAACATTTCTAACTAGTTTGGTGTCGCTAGCCAAGGGGAGGCACAGCTAATCGATCATTGTATGGGTTTAGCTGCTACAGAGCCATGCAAAGTATATTACCTTTCCTTACGATCTGCTCAGATCACGTTCAGGTAAACTGGAACTCATACAGACATTTAAACACCTTGTTGTCCTGCTCAGCATCAGAGTATGTTACCGTTTCAGTTTCAACCCCTTTACTGGTTTAAATTGTTTTTTTTTTTGTTTTTTTTTTAAATCAGAGTATATCCATTTTTCCCCCCTCACACTAACTGTGAGCTAGTGTTTGGCAGAATTGAGAGACTGTCAGCCATTAAGATACGAGTGTTTACATGTATTTTCATCTAAACCCTGTCTGATCGGTCTCACCTCCGTTCACGGAAGATATAAAAAAATACAGGCGGTCTTCTTTGACTGACGTTCAGTTACGTAGGGACAAACTGCTCCAAGTGGAGAATTATTTTACTTAATATCGGTTTCTTAACAGTAAATTTGTAACGCAAGTAACATAATTTTATTGACACCAGTAACTGTAATCAAATTACAGAAATTTAAAATGTAATGCGTTACATTACTGCGTTATCAGGAAAATTCAATAGATTACAGTAACGCGTTACTTTGGAACACACACTCAAAGATAACACAGCCAATAAGGCTCATTAGTGTAAAGCTTGCTCTTTCACAGGAGACTCTTCTTCTCAAACACAGTCTCAGAGAGATTTTTACAGTGTTCAAAATGTGAAACTATATCCACACATCTAATGGCACGGTGTCTGACTGCAGCTGTATGGTGATGCAACGCAGGAAGAAAGTTAGTTAAGTAGGTTGAAATGATGCGCACTGAATGTCAGCAAGGGTCAGAGGTCACAAAGGTACCCTGAAACCTAGGTGTGATGATTGGTCTGTGACTCTGCAGTCTACACTGGCTCTCGCTCAGCACTACTTCCTGTCTGGGCTTGACGAGAATTTGCACTTCCTTTAGAATGAAGAGAGACTTTTAAAAGGTGAATAAAATGTTCATCTTACTAAAGGAATGTATATCTGTGCTTATTGTTATAAAGTCCCATGCAGATGTTGGATGGTAAATTCATTCGCTAGCC
Source organism: Ictalurus furcatus (assembly GCF_023375685.1). Lineage (NCBI taxonomy): Eukaryota > Metazoa > Chordata > Actinopteri > Siluriformes > Ictaluridae > Ictalurus > Ictalurus furcatus. Next base: position 15,100,122 of record NC_071276.1, on the reverse strand, counting down.
CAATGGCGAATGAATGCTTCATTTGCCCGGAAGAGTAATTAACAAGGCTAAAATATGGAAGCTAATGGAAGCTACACAAGCAACTCATGGATTGATATAGACTAGAATTTTCATATTTTATCAGAGTAGGAAAAATAGTTCTCAGTAACATCTTAGGCTGAACTCTGCAGTGTAGAAGGTTGCAGAACTTTCGACAACTTTCCCTATCCTTTCAAATACTACACTACCCATTAAGTTGATCGTATTTATCATTTATTAGCATCTCCAAAAGCAGCTACACATCCCACACAGTGGTAGCTGCTTTTCCACTCCCAATAGCACACTCACCAGTCCCAGACACACACATATACACACTTACGCACACATTACTCAGCAGACGACAACATGATACCTGTCACTCACCTTCAGGTCTCGGTGCACCACGCCCATTTGATGGCAGTGAAGCACCGCCTCCAGGATCTGCTGGATGCAATGACTGCATGCAAACACCAGGGGGCGCATGTTAGTCTGAGCAGCGCTACAGTCCCGTGCACAGGCCAGGGGTATTTGGGACAGGGGGGAGAAAAGGGTGGAAGGGGAGGGGGATCTCTGCAGACACAAAGCTCTTGCCTTCCAAACACGAAGAAGAATTTCAACTCTGACTCTGCTAACGCTGTGCAGAAATGGACTACTAGTGCAGCAAGCCATGTTAGCACGAGTTATATTTGTCCCAGTGCAGAACACCAGTCAGATGAGACATGGTAAGCCAATTGCATAGTCTAGTGGGCCTTTCGCAAAAACATTATTTGCACATAAACATTAACTGCACATTTTTTGTACATTCAAAGGACTAATTTCACCTACACACCTCAACTGTACCATTCCCTGTTGCTGAAGTGGTACTCTCAAGAGTACAGCCTTTTGGCTTTTAGGGTTCAATTACGCACCTGTTCATCACACCTATATGTTATTTTATGTTACATCCCATTCCAGATTTAGTTCCTCCTTTCCTGTTATAATAACCTCCACTCTTCTGGGAAGGCTTTCCACTACATTTTGAAGTGTGGCTGTGGGGATTAGTCTTCATTCAGAGGTCAGGCAGTGATGTTGAGCGAGGTGAGGTGCAGTCGGCCGACGTTCCAGTTCATCCCAAAGGTGTTCAGTGGGGTTGAGGTCAGGGCTCTGTGCAGGACACTCGAGTTCTTCCACTCCAACCTTCTCAAACCAGGTCTTCATGTAAGTTTAGACATTTGTGTGGCTCCAACTCTGATGCAACACTTTGAAGAAGGCTCAGAATTGGTATTGGTGTGATGGTCTGGTGTCTACATACGTTTGGCCATAGAGTGAATTTCTTAAAGCATTTTATTATTATCCCATATACGTATTGGCTGGCGTTTATAGGAGCTGAATAGCTTATAGGCAAACTTTATAGCTGGTACAGACCGGTAGGACTGCATAATTGCTTATATTTGAACTGCAATCACGATTTCTCATTTAATTCTTTAAGTTCAACAGGGATACTGGTGAATTTGGATTAAAGTTTGGTAATTGCCCTTTTATTCTGGCACTGTGCATTTAATCATGAACGCATGTGTTAAAGATAATCTCAGGGTAAACGAAAGCATTGTTTTGATTCTGAGATTGATCCAGTTGATGGAATATAGCCTTATACTGTATACTGTGCTGTTTTAAGTGTCTGTTTTTACCTCTGATACACATTCAGAGCATCAGGGAGACCAATATTACCATTAATCCCACTAAGTACTGACAAAACATGTGTTTAGTCATACAGCATTAGCAAAAACTGAAAGGCAAGGCTGTGTGTCTGTGGAGAACTCTGCCTCTTTTCTTCTAATCTACTCTTTATATATCGCTGCATGTCTCTCAGCTCTAAAGTTCATTACAGAAATCATATCAGGCAGAACCTATTTAAGGACAGAGCAACAGAACCACGGCTTCACTATCCGGAATAAAAAGGAACAAAACGTTCTCTTGTCTTCCCTTGTGAAAAATTCAGACACAGTTACATAAGAACATAACGGGGTTTTTTTTTTTCCAGGAGACAAACGCAAACTGAGGGAGAGATGGATACAAACTAGGCACACGTCAACATATATCTATGCTGGACCAGATAGATATATCAATACACATACTGAGAACACAATCGTGTGATGTTTCTGTGCGTGTTTGTGAGCACTCAGGAGTGTGTGCGCACGTGTGGGAGGCTGAATACATGCGCAGTGTGAGGCGGCAGCAACGCGTTGCATGCATGAGGGCCGGTTGCTAAGAGACCGCAGCATGTCGTCATGTGCCGGTGTAGAGGGTGCTATAGCGCCGAGAGATGCAGATTATAGACTTTTCGGAGGGGGGGGAAGACGAAACCGGGTGTGGGCTGCTGGACTAATTCTAATGGCTGTAATGACAAAATCTAGCTGATTACAAGTGCAATAGGAGGGCACGGGTTAAGAAACACAGCTGTTTAGAGCAGATGCAAAAAATTATGAGAGCACTTCAAAATGACTGATACACAAGGAAAATGTGAACAGATACACATGGAGAAAAGTGTGTGACTCGATGGCATCGTGTGCATGTGTGACAGGGGGTGCGCAAGTGTGGCAGATACTATTGTGTGTGTGTGTGTGTGTGTGTGTGTGTGTACGTGCTCTGATTTATTGTGAGTGTCATGGCAGTAAAGATCAGGGAAATAAATCAGAGCACTGTCTCTTCCAGTGAATAAATTCTGCACAGGTCATGTCATACCGTGCATGTCTACGTGTGTGTGTGAGCAACACAGTGATGACGTGTGTTCCAGCATTTCAAGAAAAGTTAAACTGGTCTGCTTTCCATGCAAGTTGATGTGCGAGTTTGCTATGCGAGCATATTGTGTGTGTGTGTGTGTGTGTGTGTGTGTGTGTGTAAATGGATATGAATAAATGTACTGTATGTACATATCTGAAATGAGCGTGTGCTTCTGGCACATCCTTATGTGAAGATGCTAAAGTGTGAACACATGAATATGGGAGTTTGAGTGCGAGTGTGTGAGTATGCGCGTGTGTGTATGTATATTGCTCTTCACCTCCCCCACTGTCAGCTGTTGAGCACTGTGGCCTGCTGGGAGAAAGGTCTTTAGGGTGCAGACGCAAATGTTACTGTGTCAAGTTGTAACCTCGGCAGTATTCAGTAAAGCTTTTAGAGCAGTGGCCCATGCCTCTGGAGCGCTCGACTCAGGACACATATTTTATATATATATATTTATTTATTTATTTACACACACACAGTATATAATAAAGAGAAAATTACTGACCACAAGACTGGAAGAAATGATCACTACTTATTGGGGACGTGTCGAAAAAAATATATATGGCTAATAAATATGGCTGCTTAAATATATAAAAAAAATTAAAACATCGGACTAGAATGACGTGTGAGGATCAGCCCTGTGAGGATCATCACAAACATGACCGAGAGATGCAAGTGTGCCTACAAGCGTCTCTTGTGTATGTGTAACACGTTCCATTCCAGCAACCAAATTATTTAACAGATAGCGAGGGAGACAGAGTGTCTGCCATCCACATGTAAAGAAAACTGCGAGTGCCCTCACCGATCACTTTATTAGGAACACCTGTACACCTGCTCATTTAGGCAAGTATCCTTTCAGCCAATCATGTGGCAGCAGAATGATGCATAAAATCATTCAGGTCAAGAACTTCAGTTAATGTTCACATCACACATCAGAAAAATATGAGATTACTGAAACTGGACTGTTGAAGATTGAAGAAAAAAAAAAGAAAAGAAAAAAAGACCAGGCTGTCCGGTTTCAGTTGTCCGGTTCGGGCGAACCTGTACCCAGTGTAGTCTCAGATTCCTGTTTCCGGCTGCGAGTAGTGGAACCCTGTGTTGTCTTCTGCTCTTGTAACCCATCAGCTTCAAGGTTCACCGTGTTTTGAGATGCTTTTCTGCTCACTGTGGTTGTAAAGAGTGCTTATTTGAGTTACCGTAGCCTTCTATGTCAGCTCAAAACAGTCTAGCCATTCTCCTTTGACCTCTCTCTTCAACATGCAGAACTGCCGCTCACTATGTTTTTTGTCTTTCGCACCATTCCGTGTAAACTCTACAGAAGGTCGTGTGTGAAAGAAAATCCCGGGAGATCAGCACTTTCTGTAATACTCAAATAAAATACTAGCATAAAATACAAGTCACCAAAATCACATTTTTCTCCGCATTCTGTTGTTTGAAGTGAACATTAACTTAAGCTCTTAGCATGTATCTGCATGATTGTACGCATTGCTCTGCTGCCACATGATTGGCTGACTGGATAATTGCATGGATAAGCATATCAACTGGTGTTCCTAATTAACTAGTTGGTGAGTATATTACATATATATATACACATATATATACATATACATAATATATATATATATATATATATATATATATATATATATATATATATATATATATATATATATATATATACACACACACACACACACACACACACACACACACACACACACTCGTCTTTTTTCTTTAATCTTCCGGAACTGTGTTTATGCTCCGGATAAAAAAAAAATACTGTACCTTGCATTTATTTGTGAAACGTGTTTACAATTACAATTGTAATAGCAAATGTTTAAACATCCCAAAACTGTACAGACTGGTCTCTGAGGCTTATATTTATGTATTAAGGTACTTGCAGAATAAATGACGACTTCTGCTTTTTGTTTTGAACTTATTTGAGAAATGTACGTCATGACCATTTGAGAAGATAGTTGTGCTTGTATGTATGAAGGATTTTGATTTTTTTTTTCTTCTTCCAAACATAGCATGACAATCAGCTATTACATTATTATGTAAAAAGCCCAGCATGTCAAAAGACTGAAAACCAAAATACAAATCAAACCAAAGCCACACAATAATTATTGGGGTAAATAAGCATCCTAAAGCAAAAAGGTACTGGCTATAATTCTAGACTACACTCTAGTGAAGACAAGCTGAACTGATGTACAGAATAAGAATAGCAGGAAGGGGTTGGGGAGCAGGCAATGCAAGAACAGAAGCTCATGATGCCACTGACATCTAGACAGGCAAAACCCACAGACAGACAGACAGACAGACAGACAGACAGACAGACAGACAGGTGCAGGCAATGACAGACAGACATGGGCAGAGCGGGATGTGAGTGGGCTACATACTGACCTTCAGGTCCCTGTGCACTATGTCATGTTGGTGAATGTGATTGACACTGTCTAGAATCTGATGGATGCAGTGACTGTGAAGACAAAAAAGGGAGAGGAAAAAAAGAAGAAAAAAAAGAGAATGAGGGCGTAGAGGTGGGGATAGAAGACGAGAAGAGATGGAGGGAGGGTGAGAGAAAATAAGACGGTGATGAAATATGTAAAATGTGGAATGGAATAAAATGAAAGGCATGGGGATTAGTGGATAAGACCGAGAGGAAAGAGGACGAGAAGGACAGTGAAGGAGGAAGTGAGAGTGGAAGAGGGGGAGAAAAAAGAACGAGTGAAAGTGGAAGTGGTGAAGAGACAAAACATTTTCAACATGATGAGACACAACTGGCAACAGCACAGAGCCTGACATGCTTACAACAGAGAGAGAGAGAGATAGAGAGAGCGAGAGAGAGAGAGATGACCAAATAGAGAGAAAGGAAGATGACATAGAGGAGAGGGTGATGTAGAAAGAAATGAGGTGTAAGAGAGAAATGAGTTGATTTAAATATTGTGTGTGTGTGTGTGTGTGTGTGTGTGTGTGTGTGTGTAGGGGAATGAGATTCAAAAACGCTTACATGTCTAATGTGTGACTAATTTCTGGAGCAGTAAGACTACAGCATTCTCTCTCTCACACACACACACACACACACACACTATATTTAAGTCAAATTGCACAACATATTGTTAACCATCACCACAATAGTCTATACTATATGCATTTATTATACGATACAACATTAACCACTGTCTCTGAGCATTCTGGTTTATATAAGCAGTTTCAGTTTTTTGGGTCAAATTAATTATTTTAAGTTAACAGTGACCTGTCACACATCATGGCGTCACCAATTTGTTTCACTGTATTGCGAATGGCATCCTGCAATGTGTAACAGTATAACGGCAATAAGCTATTTTTATCCATATTGTGCACGTACACTTGAATAAAACTACAGCTACACTGGCACACCTCTGTTGCGCTCAGACATATACAGCTTCCAATCATATTAAGCAAAAAGAGTATATTTTCACCACACACCTGGCAAGAGGAGTTATATATGAGAGAAACTGGCATGAGTGACACAGTTAGAGGAGAGAGAGAGAGCGCGAGAGAGAGAGAGAGAGAGAGAGAGAGAGAGAGACATGAACAGACGAGACCAACTGAACAGACAGATGAAGTCCTAATTATGATAGTTAATTGGAGACCTAGTTTCTCTCGCTCTCTCTGAGGACAAGAGGATGAGAGAGGTAATGTGAAAGAGGGGAGAGATGAGAAAGAGTCACATGAAAAAGAAGAGGGAGAGAGAGAGAGAGAGAGAGAGAGAGAGAGAGAGAGCGCTTGTTAGTACATAAGGATGGGCAGGCCAAATTACTAAAATAAACATACTTTTTAACCGTTATATCATGGTTTTCGTTTTAAAACGCCGTTTTACATCCTCGTCCACACCGGCGTTTCCGCTGCGTTTCAGAAACGATCTCCGTCCAACCTACACGACCGAGAACGCAGGTCACATGACCATTCGTGCACACTGGGCATGCGTGTCATCGGCAGGCACAACAGTGAGCATGATGGCGAGGAAAAGCGAGGACGTCTTTTTTAAACATCGGGTTTATTACTTTGTAGTCATTCGATTTTCCTCATCGTGGTTTTTTCTGTATTAATATGGATAATCGAGGCTAGCATGTACGCTAGTGTATACTTAAACTCGATACAAATCCAAATTATTCACTTTATTTGTAACATTAGTACACTGGCACATTGCAGTGAAAACAAACGATACATCATGGTAAAAACAGATACACAGGTCACATAAGCAATCATACACTAGTTATGAAATAAAACAATAAGGGATATTGTTTCTTTTTAATGTAGGCTGTTTTTTGCTGCGTTTAATGTGGGCTGCTCAAATGGCTTATGGGTCAAGAAACCTCGTCACCACGCGTCTCACTCGTTTCCCCCCGGTTTCGTTGTCCGCTGTCTGCTCTCTTTTGGTCTAACCCCAAAACCGGCGGTACATGTAGGGTTTGAAATGAGATTGGTTGCCGACTGCTCTAATCATAGCTCGCCTCTTGCACATGTAGGCAGCTGCAGTATTATAAAATACAGAATTTAACTGCACAACGGCCGCTAAGAATGACAATAAAGCCAGCAAAGCTTGCGGTTCAGTCTCCGTGTTGTTGTGTATATGATTAAGGTAGTGTAATGGTCATATGGTAGGGGCTTGACGAATCAGGGAAGGATACGCAATGATCCAGAACACCCAATCAGGGGGCGTAGGAATGTGAGAAGCCACGCCTTCGTTTTCAGAAGTCTTCGTTTTGGTCTGTTTACACTGAAATGCGAGTCCGGAGTTTTCAAACTAAAACAAGGTCTTCTGCATTTCCAAAAGTTTCCGTTTTCGAGGGTCGAAAACGCCGGAGTAGTGTAGACGACAGGGGTAACCGTAGCGACAGTAAAGCAAAAACCGCACTAGTGTAAACAGGGTCTGTTTAAATCAGTTTGGCTGAACCTGTAGCGCCGCCCCAATTCACGATGCGAGTCAGTGACCTTTTGACTGTCAATGCCTCCAAATGTGAAGTAGCTTTGACCCATAAAAACAGGTACTCCAAAAGCTCTTTACATGACTGTTTATCAATCCCTTCAGGATTTTGCGATCGCAGAAATGAACGCAAAAATCAAGCAAACTCCACAATTTTCACAGGAGCTTGCTAGATTTCAAAATTAGCGCAGATTTGGGCCAAGATGCATCATGTGACGTCATCACGACGCACATTGGGTCAAAGCCCTCTTCAATTCACGTGCATCGAGCATACAGCTAAAAGGACTCATTTACCAACAAAACAATTTCATGCAATTGCAGTTTCGCCAATTCAAGTAGTTTTCAGAAAAAAGAAAGAAAAAAAGCACAAAAAAACTCCACAAGTTCCATCGCAAATTTTGAAAAAACCCACTGCAGAATCAAGCATTTCTGGCCACAACAAAGATAAAAAAAAACCTCCTTTACGGATTGTTTTGGAGTGAACACTGCTACTCTAAGGCTTTTCTTACCCGTGTTTTATCTCCTCATTTATATAGCGGTAGTTTATATTAGTGTTCAATATATTGTCCGTTTAGTTAGCATGATTAAGTGTAAATGTTATAATTCAGGGTATCCCAAAAGTGTCCATACATAGGGAAAATTAACATTTTTAGCAAAATTTCCATCCATCCATCCATCTTCTACCGCTTACTCCTTTTCAGGGTCGTGGGGAACCTGGAGCCTATCCCAGGGAGCATGGGGCACAAGGCGGGGTACACCCTGGACAGGGTGCCAATCCATCACAGGGGACAATCACATACACACATTCATACACTACAGTCACTTTGGACATGCCAATCAGCCTACCATGCATGTCTTTGGACTGGGGGAGGAAACCAGAGTACCCTGAGGAAACCCCCGCAACACGGGGAGAACATGCAAACTCCACACACACAGAGCCGCGGGAATCGAACCCACAACCCTGGTGGTGTGAGGCGAACGTGCTAACCACTAAGCCACCGTACACCCTTTTAGCAAAATTTTAAGAATGCATTTGATAAAAGAAGAACGTATTGAGATCATTCTCATGGCTGGATCGGGAAGCTGACGCAACTTTGCGATGAACTTGGCCAGCATATCAAACACACACACACACACACACGACACTGTTACCAAACTTATTAACACATTTTTAAAAAGACTAGAAGTGCTGCGGACCGACTGAGAAGTGGACGTCAACGAACATCCACTGACGAAGACACGACCGTGTTAAATAACGTTAGAGGTCTTGTGTAATATTTTTCTCTATTCAAATTTGAAGTATTTGTAATGCCCTTTAGACTGATCAGATTAGTTTAAGTCATACCTACAGCACCATGGATAAGACTCATGATGGCCAGGGATGTGACTGCTTCATGACCTTGCAGTCTCTACTCACTGATCCGGCACAGGCTCGAGGGAAAGTGAGAGGACGCACAGACACTGCCAGCCTGAACTTTTGTGCCGGGCGCTTCACTGAGTGAATATATCAGTAACACCTTATTCATCCTGTCGAAGAAGACGTTGCGTCAAACGTTTCTCAATTTCATGAGTGAGCTGCTTCTATAAATAGATTGCAGGGTGCAATGTTATTTTTGCCATGTGCACGAATAACATTACAGCAGCTAGATTTAACCAAAGCAAAAACCGGATTCCAAATGGCTCCTCGTTAAGTACACAACATTTAGTACGACCGCTGGCTTTTACGGCCTACGCAGTGTTTGGGATTCAGTGTATGGTGCGGTTTTGAGCTATGTAAAACATTCGGCTAGTGTTTACGTTGTGTGGCGGTCACAATACATGCACGTTGGACTTTCCACCGGGACATATACGGTCTTTTCACTTAGTGGGAGATTTACTCATTCATGATCACTACTGCAAACCTGTCTAGCTTTCTCCCTCTCTCTCTCACCCGTCCCTCTACACTCATCACATACTGCGTCCTGCCACACACACACACGCTTGACACCCATCCCCTTGTTTTTTTTTTTTGTTTTGGGGTTTTTTTTAATCTGGAGAAAAGACAGGGACACAGACATACTCTTTCAGTCAGCTGCAGTGTGTTTAAATGAGCAGTGTGCTCAGTGGTATTAAGTACACTGAGTGGCACATTAAATACGCCACAGCTGGCAGGCAACATCACATTCCACAGTTAAAATGAATTTCATTTCACAACATCCTCAGGAGACAGTGAGTTAACTTACTGCAACTACTGTATGACCACACTGCATACAGATAATGAGCGACTAAAGCGACGAAAACTACCATTTCCCTACAGATACACAGAGAGAGAGACACACAAAGAGAGAAAGAGAGAGAGAGAAAGAGAGAGAGAGAGAAAGCAGTCTTGATTTGGAGTATAGACCCAGCAGCTGTAATTAAAGTTCATTAAAACTCAAATTCAACCCCGTTGCGACCCTTTCCGAGCTCAACCACTGAGACGCACTGCTGCATGACCTGAGAAGCGTCTCAGTTTGTTAAATAGACGGAAAATTTGTTTTGCAGCACTGAATCATTTACACATTTACTGTGAGACTGGGCTAAAATGTTAGCAGTGACCCAGATATGTCACGATACGCTGGGATGCCCTTTTCATCTTAAATAGAGATATTGAGGTACTTCACAATAATCTCAATTTGTGCTTTATTTTATTCACCATATAGCGCACTATTTGGAGCCATTTTTGCAGCGTTGCCTGAACTCTCAGGACTCCCTGGATAGTGTGCTATATTATTACCCATAGTCTACCAATCCCTCAAGGAGCGTGCAATTTTGCCATCGTAGAAACGAGCGCAAAAATCGAGCAGACTCCGCGATATTCGGAGGAACTTGCAATTTTTCACAAGTACAGCAGATTTTGAGCGGATTTGGGCCAAGACGCGTCATGTGACGTCATCACAACGTGCATTCAGTCAAAACCCTCTTCGATTCACGTGCGTCGAACATGAGTACAGCTAAAAGGTCTCATTTACCAACAAACATCACAGTGCAAAGCAATTTCGTGCAATTTCACCACTTCAAGTAGTTTTCTGCAAAAAATAAAAAGCACAAAAAATTCTACAAGTTGCATCTCAAAATTTGGGGGAAAAAAAAAAGATTTTTAAAGCTGCAGCAAAATCAAGCATTTTTGGCTGCGACGATCACAAAAAACCTCTGAGAAATCCTATCCGGACTGCGCATAGTGTACAACAGATATACGCTACTTCCGCACGAAGTGCCACGATACGTAGCGATTTATTCACCACTGGGCGGCTGTGCCTCAGGTGGTAGAGCGGGTTGTCCACTAATCATAGGGTTGGCGGTTCAATTCCCGGCCCACATGACTTCACATGCTGAAGTGTCCTTGGGCAAGACACTGAACCCCAAGTTGCTCCTGATGGCAAGTTAGCACCTTGCATGGCAGCTCTGCTACCCTTGGTGTGTGAGTGTGTGTGTGAATGGGTGAATGTAAAGTAAAGTAATACCTGTATTTGTGTGGTTTTAAGTTGCAGAGTCATTTGTAATGGCAGGTCTTAATGGTGTGAGTACACTCCAGAACACTCACTGGTGTGTTGTCTGACTTTACCATCTGTATCCTTAATCCCAGTGCAACAGCAATCTTCTACTCAAACATATCAATTACTACTCAAACTTTTCAGCATCCTGAATATCGACTATTTAAAAATATAGGACTCCTTCCTATTTTCAAGAGTGCTTTCTGAACTTATGGTCAATTGCCTAATCAAAATTTGATGCTTTTAGTTTAATTTATTTCATTCTCGACATAAAGACCCTAAAACACACCACTAAAAGATGAAAACATATCGCCGGAGATACAGCAATGGAAAACGTACGTGGATCTCCCTCCTGCTACACTTCGCCTCAGTCCTCTGGCTCTGCTCTTGTGTCTTGCGTGCCAAAATATTCTGTTTCCTCCCCATAACATATAGCACGCACAGGAAATCAGAGCTCTGATTTTCTCACTGTATTCAAACGTTGTTTCCACCTGCCGTGCAGAGAGGGTTTGATTCAAACATTAATGCGGGTGTGCACGTGCCTTAAAAACAGTAAAGGCTCATGTTACGTGATCAGTGGAACACTGCTGCGTGACTAGCGTTATCATAAAGCACGGAGAACGCTATGTGATTATGTTATTATGTTATTCCAGACTCTCCAACCACCTGTATGTGCAACCTGCAGCAGCTATTCCATAACAAACCAGCTTCACACACACACACACACACACACACACACACACACACACACACACACACACTAATATGAAGGTCAGTGTCTCCAAAAGTGCAGACACTCTTATTTGTGTAGTGAAAAAGGTTGTTATGTAGTACATATGTGGCGTGTGTGTGTGTGTGTGTGTGTGTGTGTGTGTGTGTGTGTGTGTGTGTGCGCTCACAGTAAATGAAATGGGTGAAAGAATAAAAGTAAGTCCTTTTCCATTGACACAGTGCCAGTGCTGGTTTCAGAGCCAGTGCCTAATCTTGATCAGTTTCCACCACAAAGAAAAACAAATTTCCTTCCATTTTCTTCCCAATTTGGTTTTTGCCAATTCCCACCGACTAGCTAACCCTCCCTCATCACAACACAGCTACCAACCAGAGAGGATGAAAGCTAACTCCAAGACGCATGGAGCCGGCCAACCTTTACATCACAGGGCAGCGTTACACACTCGGAGGAAAGCGCTGTCCGCCCTCTTCCACATACATGAGCTCACAAAGGCCCATGACTGGCTGGCGTCACGTTGATTGACAGGAGAGAGGGAGTAATGTCGTCCCTCCCACCCAGAGAGCATCAACAATTTTGCTGCCTTGGCTCCCGGCCACAGATGGCTGTCTCATTGGTGGGATTTGAACTCGCAATCTCTTAAACGCTTTTCTGTTGCGCCGCTTAAGAGCCCTGATGACAAAGTGCCAAAAATCTGCTAAATAAAACAAACAAGTATGAATTCCCAGGAACTGGACAACTGTGTAGCCGTAGTCCTGCTCATCTCCTTATAAAGTTATTAATGCAGCACATTGTGTTTGCGACCTTGAAAAAAAGCCAGCAAGACGTTGGCCGGCATTCTGGCTAAGTACAGTTAGTGCCTTCATTTTCTCTCGATATATTTTTAACCGTTAGGTGACTGAATGTAATAAGCAGGAGAGATCTATAGCAAACCTTTATTTTCCCTGAAGTTTCCACACACGCATGTTCCTGATTCTAAAAAGAACGTCATCCGTCCATCCGTTTTCCATGCCACTTATCCGACACAGCCACGGGGAGCCTATCCCAGGGAACTGAGGGCACAAGCTAGAGGACACCCTGGATGGAGTGCCAACCGAATGCAGGGCACAGTTGCACGCTGTAGACAATTTGGAAATGCCAATCAGCCTACAGCGCATGTCTTTGGACTGGGGGAGGAAACCGGAATACCCGGAGGAAACCCCAGAGGCACGTGGAGGATGTGCAAACTCCACGCACACAGGACGGAGGCAGGATTTGAACTCCCAACCCCGGAGGTGTGAGGCAAAAGTGCTAACCGCTAAGTCACTGTGCTCCCAGAATGTCATCCTTTCAATGTTAATTAATCAGACTGGCAAAAGGTCAATCGCAGAAAAGTGCACTACATAGGGCGTATGGGCTAGTAATCTGTCCATGCACGAGGTAAATCTTAAAACCAGTGTTAATACTTTTACGCTCGTACGTCTGATTGCACGCTGGCTCGGCTTTCAAACTGGTGGAAACACAGCTCTAAAAAAAAAGGTTCTCTGATTCCTGAGCAAGCGCTGACACAGTGTTGGTGGAAATGGGGAAAGTGAGGAAAAAAAGAGAAGGTAGAGAGTAAGAAAGGTAGAGAGTGAGAAATGAAAAGCGCTACACAAATTAACAAGACGAGGTTCAGTCCATGATTCCGACACTGTTCTTACATGTAAAGAGTGTATGAACATCTACAGGTCAAGATGATGATGAGGATCCTGAAGTAGATTGGGGCCGAGTCGCACTAACCATTCATTTCATTCGAACTCCATTCAGTGCTTATACTCATTGTGTGCGTGTGTGTGTGTTTTAGACTGTGTTTTAGATTGTGTAGGAAGATTATGTAGGCGTACGCCCAAACGTGTGTAAAGTGTTAGAATGTGTGCAACCAGGGGTGGGGACCGACATGGTGAACAATGGAGGAGAGAAAACAGGGGGGAAACAATAGGAAAGAGAGAGACGGAGGAAGAGAGGCATCACAACAGCAAGAGCTGAGGAGAGACAGAGAGAGAGAGAGAGAGAGAGAGAGAGAAGGAACAAGAGAAGCACAGGACAGCTTTACGTACCTGGCGTCAGCCTCGCTATAGTACTCTCTGGCGACGATGTCTTCAAACAGCTCTCCCCCGGTCACCCTGCAGAGCAAAAAGAGTGTTGGTTAGCGCCACGCTCACTCACACATGCTTCCTGCATCCATACACACACACACACACAAACACACCATGCACCCACGCAACAGCTCAGCATCATTTCCATGGAAACAGAACCTGCTATGACAATTCTAAGGGAGTCTTATCGTCTTCAAAAACACGTTCTAGTGCACTCTGCATCTTCCGCATCATGTAAGATGTTACAAAATGGTGAAATCACGCTTCATGGATCAATGGGGAAAATGGGCCGAGCTGGTACACCATGAGTAAACACAAAGCATGGAAAATTCCAGAAACTTCTTCAATGTATCAGAATAAGTGTTTTATTCCTCTTATATATACACACACACCACTGCAATTTGCCATCCTAACAATCTTTTTTTTAATTATTATTTCTTAAAGAAGGATGTCATACTTTATCCATTTACAGGTAGATTTAATGTTGTGGAACATACATGAAACAAGTTGATTCCTGTTATGAATTAAAAACTAGAGTTATACACAGTAGTGTAATATAAAATAAAGCTGGTCATATTACTGAGAAACTGCAAAGATTTTCCTGTGTTGGAAAACCTAAAGTTACACCTTTACCGCTGACTGTTACAAAGCGCTGACACTGGAGACTCCTTCCAAAAATGCTAAGTAATCAGGCTCCTAACAGAAAACTTCACCGTCTCAACAACACCGATTTTGAATCTGTTTAATCCACCATACAAGTCTGTGTAAGTTTTTTACTACGATAACGTATTAGTACGAGTGCTTTAATATGAACCTGTGATTTGACTAACCTTTACCCCTAACTGACCCCGCCCACTGTGCGACAATATACTTTCTCATGAGTTGCCCTTTAGGAAAAGAGGTCAGGCTTTTTCCCAGGGTGGAAAAAAAAAGTGAACAAAGGCCTGTAACAAAGGAACTAGTGAGCTCTATTGCATGGAAATATTGTTAATTACAGGTTTCCAAAACACCAGTGAAATTATATGATCATATAGGTCTCAGACGTCTAGACACTAGCTAAAGTGACACCTAACAGCAGATAAACCTGAGATATATTTTCTAGTACACTATGGTGACCTTTCATTTGTTAAAGCTCCATTGAGTTTTCAAAAAGCTTATCTTTCCATGTCCAAAAAGTGTGCAACAAGCATCAGACATACTTCAGAACCTCTGCATACGAAGATGTCAGTGTGTGAACGATGTTCAGATCTCTCGGCCTAACGTGGATTTATATCAGATGGTGAGTATTCAGGGGTTTAAGAGGTTTACTAACAGGAAATACGTACAAACATACTTACAGGTCAAACAGAAGGTAGTGGAAGCCTTCCTCTGATATGCTGTCATGAAGTCGAACTGCAACAGGAGAGAAGTTCTCAATGCAAAATGAAGAGACATGGCACATTTCATGCAACTCGAACCTGAAAATGATGTTTTATTACATTAACTAAGCTTTCAGATGCCTGTATTACTGCATGTTTGTGAGTAATAAACACCTTCGGGCGTTATATGTTTATGCTTACTGAGAGTAGGACAGTGCCGATTATTAAATAATCACATGATCGACTGAAAGGTAAAAAGTCCAAGGAATAGGACTTGTAGTACTTGGACTTGGGGCAGCTGTGGCTCAGGTGGTAGAGGGGGTTGTCCACTAATCGCAGAGATGGATGTTCGATCCCCTCCACACGCCGAAGTGTCCTTGGGCAAACACTGAACCCCACGTTGCTCCTGATGGCAGGCTAGCGCCATTGGTGTTTGAGTGTATGAGTGTAAATGGGTGAATGAGAAGCAGTGTAAAGCATCTTGTAGAACTGCTAAGGTTAAAAAGGTGCTATATAAGTGCAGACCATTTACCATTTATATATTAAGTGCTAGTCGGATGGAATAAGATTTCCTGTTATTGTCCCGTTACCAAATGACGTCTGTAATGATTATTTACTTTATTATTATTTATTTGGACAAGCAAACATTTGATCATTTGAAACAATGATTGTAATAAAGTTTATACACTTGAATAAACCCACAAGGAAAATTAGCTTTTTCAGTTATTTATTGAACAGAAATATCAATAGATGTATACCCTTGACCTCAGAAGCTAGTATTGCCTCCTTTAGCAGACGTAGGCGTTCTTGTAGGCATTTCATATAATTGTCAACCAGTCTCTGACATCAGCTTGCTGGAATTTGTGAGAAATCTTCCATGCAATATTCTTTCAGTTGCAAGATGTTTGAGAGTTTTCTGACATGTACTGCCCTTTTCAGATCCCCCCACAACATTTCAATGGGATTCAAATCCGGGCTTTGACTAGGCCATTCCATAACCCTCGATTTCTTCTTTTTGAGCCATTCCTTGGTGGATTTCCTAGTGTGCTTAGGATCATTATCCTGTTTAAAAGGTCCACTTTCGGTTCAACTTCAACTTTCGGACAGATGGCCTCACATTATCTTCAAGCACTCTTCGATATGATCCAGAATTCATAGCTGAATCAATGAATGCAAGCTGTTTTGGGGTACCTGGAGACTTCATTTTGAATCAGACGGTGTGCTCTAGTGCTGAATTTGCCGGGACGGCCAGTCTTGGACAAATTGGCAGTCGTTTGAAATCTGCTCCAGTTAGTGGAATGAAGAATTTCAAATAATTTGGAGATCTTTTTAAATCCCTTGCCAGACTCATAGGCATCACCAACCTTTTTTTCTGAAGGCCTTAAAGAACTCTTTAGATCTTTGCATGATGACACCACACACCTCACAAAGGGAACACCAGACAGTAGCTGTGAGAGGGGTATAAATAAGACCGGTTCCACCTGCACTCCCTAAACAGGTTCTAATCACTGGCACCCAATCTTGAACACCTGATTCTAATTTTATGGATTTGAAGGTGTGATAAATGTAGGGGTGTTCTTACTTTTTCCATATGACTGATCTGCTTTTTGTTCATTTAAATTGTGAACATTACTACAAAATGTCAATTTTATGTGTCGTTTGATAGACTTTATTAACAGGCACTGTTTCAAAGAGGATCAAATGTTTGTTTGTCCAAATATGTCAAAAAAAAAAAAACTACTTATTTCTTTTTTCTCACCGATATTTGGATGCTTGAGCAGTCGACAGATTCGAGCCTCTCGTTCGAGCTTCTGATGATCTGCAGAGAAGATGAATGTGTTAAAACATCAGCAAGACAGACACAGTAAATATAAAACTGAGAATGAGGCACAAAACCATGTACCAGCACAGCCAAAACCCTGTTAGTAATACAAGAAATTGGAGATACTGCATATTGTGTGCGTTTTCTCTTGTTGTTTCATCGGGCGTACAAGACAGACACAGTAATCAGTGATAATAATATTCATAGGTCTTTATAAAGCCAGAGAGCAGTGTGAGAGGATGACTGAGGGAAGACAGCGCAGTGACGGGGCTTTGTGTCTGAAGGAGAATGAACGTATTAACATTGCAGAAAGGAAAAGGTCACAGGACGCCACCCAGCTGTCTTTAGTCCTCTCATTTAAGGACACGTGATGACACGCTGATGATTTCAACCTCTGCTGGTTTATTTGGTGGCAATCAGTAAATACTGCTCTAAGAGCTGAGGTGATTAACGCCTTAGTCTCATTATTACCATGCTGACACAGAGAGAACGTAAATGATTACGAGAAACACTAAGTCATTAGTCTTCATTGTGTTCCAGTGGTCACGCATATAAAAATCATTACAGCTCTTCTATTCACCTCCAGCCGACCTCTACCCATAGTGCACATGATGTGTGTGAGTAGTGTGTGTGTGTGTACGTTGCCTACACACTAACTAATCCCCATTTTTTTTTCTCCCGGAGCGGGACAGCTCTGCTTAGGAACTGACCGCAGGCACTTCAGCTCCCTCCCTGCAGAGTGACAACACTGGATGACGAAACTGGATGACGCTCGAGCTGATCAAAGGTGTCAGAGGGCCAGCTGACCACAGCAGTGTTGCATGTGGCTAGAGCTCAGAGCCCAGATCACCAGTCTGCATCATCAGCCTGCGTTTCATTCGTGCGTGCATAACGGACAGCCGAGACTATTCGCTTTCTATAATTCACATATGCGACTTATGCAAGCCTAACTTATATTTCTGATGCACCCGAACCTGCTGAAGCCCTGAAACAGTAACACAAGTTAAAACTAATAGTACCTAAGTAGTGCTCTCGAAAGAGACCACATTTACAGTCCAATTCAAGCGCATAGCTGTTGTGCAAGGGTCCTTATTTTGGACGAGCACATCTGCACCCGGAATCATAATGAAAATCTAGCGCAGTTTCTCTAGCCTGGACTGAGACACGGTGAAAGCAGGAGGGCAGGGTGAGGGTTAAAGTTCCTCAACGAAGCTCTAGTATTAAAGCAGCAAGGTAAATAAGGCATGAGAAGGGCGAGAGAGAAGGGAGGAGGAGAAAGACAGGATGAAAGGTAGAATGAAAGGGCAGGGAAGAAAGAACAAATATGAAACAGAAGGACAGAGAAAAGAAAGAGATAAATCCCTGAGCAGATGAAGGGAGAGAATAAAGAGCATAAGTAATATAATCACTGGGTGAAGATACAAAGAAATGCCACGGCTGCTGCATGAAAAGCAGCACTAAAACATCTTTGTGTGCGTGTCTTTAACCAATCTAGGCTTGCACATAGACGTGGCAAATTAAAGAAAAAAACCAACGTAGTGTCTTAGTAAGGTGTCGGGCCACCGCAAGCTGTCTGGACTGCTTCGATGCACCACAAGTCTAGGGAACTGTAATGAAGGGACGAACTCCTTTTTCCTAAAAGATATTTCCTCAGCTGGTGGTTATATGACGGCGGTGTTGAGCGCTGTCTAACACATTAGACCAAAATCTTCCACAGGGTGTTCAACTGGGTTGAGATCTGGTGACTGATTTATAATTTACTTCCTTTTCACACTCGTTAAACCATTCAGTGGAACATTGGTGCCTGTAGATGTGGGTCAGGCTCCCACTCAGGGGGTTTCATCATCAGTCTGAAGACCTCGGTGTTGACTCAAACCATGCCAACCACAGAATAATGCCACTGAAACCTGTAATTACATCAGTGATGACCACAGTGCGTTCAAGCCACAATGTTTACTGTTAAAGCTGTAAGCAGTCATCTGCTGAAGCTGGGGTTGAAGAGACCTTTCCCGACTTTCCAAGCAAGACTTCCAAGTCAAGAGGGCGTTTTCTTCTATTTTTTTTATTTGGCGGTCAGAAATGCCGAGTTATATGCTTTAATAGAATCACTGTTTGGTTGCTTTTTTCTTTAATTTGTCACTGTCTATACAGTATTGTGCAAAAATTTTAGGCACCCTATTGTTTTAGTACAAACTTTGCTATAGATTATTTTATTTTATGACTTCTACGTTATCCAGTCAGTACAAAAACATTTTAGATTCCCAAACATTAGTTTTCCAGCACAAAATGAAATGTTACAGAAAAATGTTTGTATGTCAGTAAAGAAAACAGCAGATTAAGTGGTAAGAGACACTTTTCAGACAAAAAAAACATGATGAAGGCTGCTGCATTTTGCTGCAAAAATAAGAAGCAAGTGTGACAGTCAAAGTCTCCAGAAGAACCGTGGCTGGTTCTACAAGATGCTCAATAAAACTCACAGCTCATTTCCTTATACAACTGCACTAATTCCACCTGAAACGACTTTTTTTTAAGCAAAAGGGTCATCACACCAAATATTTCCTTTGCTTCATTTATTACTGTTTACTGCTCTTTATAGTATTTTTTTAAATGGAGAAACATTAGAGGATCCTTGATCTACAACATTTCATTGCATGTGCCTAAGACGTTTGCACAGTACTATATGTCCAGAAGGCATTATGGTGTTATGCAAACTAAAGAGCTCCAGACAAATTAAAGCTCAGGAAACTACATCATTAACAAATCTGACTTTGCTGAAGGTCATCCAGCTAATACGCGACAAAATTAACGAGAGCTGGGGGACCAACTCACCAGATATGCTATCTCAATAAAGCTTGGTTAATATTATCCTGACACCAAAAACTGTCTGAAACAATATACAAACACTTGCTTTTTCGACCCGTTCCTCTCAATACAAATTGTGGTTATAGTCAGTCAAGGACTTCTAATTAAGCTGTAAAAAAGTAGAGACGCATTGTGCACTGAAACATTCTACGGTGCTAAACAGCTCATGTTTTCAAAGGATCACATGCATTAGCCCAAACCATCCTAGTTTGGTAGCTATCGTGGCATAAAACTGTGTGTGCCTCTCATATCTCTGAGAACAACTAGCACAGGATCCTAAATGGGACACCAGTGCAGAACTGATGCGTCGTGTGAGTTGCTGGGAAATCCAGGTCACCCTCCACTGCACTCGAGCACATACACACTAGAATGCAGTGCCTATATTACACTGATAGAAGACAGTAGCCGTGTGCTTGCTTAAGATTACGGCTTTACACCAATACGCGACATGAAAACACGAGGAAGGCTTTCCCAGGGTGTGGTTTTAGTTTTCTAACATTGATTTTATCTAGCGAGAGCACTAATGCCCCATTTTGTTAAGCCCTGGACAAATGTGTATTCAGCTCTTGCGCAGTGGTTTCTGAGGGTAATGAGCACTGCTCAGTGGTGTGAGAAGTGGACATTATAATGGAAACTATCATGGAAAGCTCAGCAATATTCGCAGGAGCAGTTTCAAACTAGAAGACAATACGTGCAAACCAAGCTTGGCCAAATATTGGCTAAAATAAGTGCTGGGTCAGTCAAAACACTTTTTGTAATAGTTGCTGAGGTTCTCTGCACACTGAAAAGAAAAAAAATTGAAAAAAAAAAAAAAGAGAAAAAAATCTGGCCTCTGTCAACAAGACAAGGACACATCTAGGACTTTCAACCATTTTTCTTATGCGTTCTGACATCGTTGAAAAGAACAAAAACGTGACGTGATAATTACTGTGGCTGACGAGAGCGTATTTACGTTGACATTTACCTCACTGACATTTATCTCTTTCTAACTGCACTCTCCATATTTGGAAAAACACAGCCTCCATATCCCTTGGAATTTCCTCACAGACAGTTCTAGCAAAACCAGTTGTTTTATTCAACGCTCATATCCCAGTTTAACTGCTCGCCTCAACAAACAAACAAACAAACAAAAACAAACACGCACAAA
This sequence comes from Ictalurus furcatus, assembly GCF_023375685.1. Lineage (NCBI taxonomy): Eukaryota > Metazoa > Chordata > Actinopteri > Siluriformes > Ictaluridae > Ictalurus > Ictalurus furcatus. The sequence continues at coordinate 15,078,833 of NC_071276.1, read as the reverse complement.
CATCTCCCTGAACACTGGCTGGCTGTCACCTTTGTTGATTTGTGCTGACCTTAACTGCCAGGCTTCAGGGATTTCGACACACTGCACGCATACCGACAGTGTGCGCAAAATCACAAAAATATTACATCACGGCATTTTCACGATACAGGATATACACTCACCAACCACTTTATTAGGTATACTTGAACCCCTTTTCATTCATGCAGTTATCCAATCAGCCAATCATGTGGCATCAGCACAGTGCTAGATCATTCCGCTACAGGATAAGAGCTTCAGTTAATGTTCACATCAATCTGATGTGAATGGCCAAAAATGTGATTTCAGTGACTTTGCCCAAGGCAGGGTTGTTGCTGCTAGTTTAAGTGTTTCAGAAACTGCTGATCTTCTGGGATTTTCACACAGAACGGTCTCTAGAGTTTACACAGGATGGTGGGGGACGGGGACAGGGACGGGGGAGACGGATATCCAGTAAGTGGCAGAGTTCTGTGGGTGGAAACGCCTTGATGATGAGATATATCAGAGGAGAATGTCCAGACTGTTTTGAGCTGACAGGAAGGCTACGGTAACTCGAATAAGCACTCTTTACAACCGTGGTGAGCAGAAAAGCATCACACGATGCGGAACATGTCGAACCTTGGGACGAAAACCACATCGAGTTCCAGTCCTGTCAACCAAGAAGAGAAATCTGTGGCTACAGCGGGCACTGGCTCAGCAAAAATGGACAGCCGTATACTGGAAAAAAGTTGAGTTGTACAGTATAAGGCAGACCACAGTGAGAAATTAAAGCTACACCAAGAGGGATCTGAATGAGAATGCTTACTTTCTAGTGAGGGATTTTGACCCGAGTGCTTCAACAGAAAACAAGTGGAGCGTAACCAGGCTTGTTTGTGGTTACTTCTGGACTCTTCTTTTGATTTATGACACAGGTTGTAAGTAAGTATATGTGCGTGTCGCCCAGATCATGGTTGTATGGGTCAGATGAGAGTCCTGTGATCCAGGCATGTAGCTATGCTTTCACGTGCTCTCACACACACACACACACACACAAAACAGCTGCCAAGTGCCATGGCTGCCTTCGCAGTCACGGCTCTCCTAAACCACTTCGCTCACTCACGCGCACGATCACTCGCAATCACTCATCTCTTGTTGTTCGGTTTTGAACCCCTTCCTGGCAGTTTTACACATCTGTCTGCTTCTAATATATCCATGTGTGTGTTTATCGCTCTCAAATTCGGTTCTTCTTCCCTCACGGTCAGTTAGTCAGATATGTGCCTAAACTTACCACATATCACCCATTTCTACACAACGCATGCTCATATTTCATATCACGTTACACAAAGTAATTTTTTTTTTAATAATTGCACATAATGACACTGCAGTTACAATGATGATATGTGCAGAACTGGTGCTCAAGAAGCAAACATGTTTACAATGCTGTCAAACTGACCCAGTTCTCACCGTCACGAACACGAACAGATGAACAAAAATGATGGATGGTATCTGCGGTGGCTGTGTATCAGTAACATTAGCCACCATCCTTTATACTGTACTCAAAAACACAGAAATCCGATCGAGCCTCTAAAGGGACATGGTGGTTATTTTTTGTTATACCACAGTATTCTCCAATCTGAAGGGTTCGAGTGCATTCGTTTTCTAGAACAGCATGGTAGTTATGGCTGTCATTTAAATGGTAGTTTTAAATTAATGTGCTTGTTCTGATATTTTATTGTTTCTATAGTAACAGTTAATTTCACAGGGACTTGTACGGCAGACGCTCCACATAAACTAAGGCTGACAATAAACGGATTAAAGCAACGTGGTGTTATTTAAGAAAGACAAAATGTACAAGCGTTGATATTGTGAAACTTTTTGTTTTCCTCCACAGTAAAGTCTTCAGGAGCAAGGTTGTTGTTTTTTGGGGGTTTTTTTTTGTGCTTTCTGGTTTCTCATTTCTCATAACATTAAACAAACTATGAGAGGCTAAAAATGGTGATGTATTGTTCATAAATAAATAAATAAATAAATAAATAAATAAATAAATAAAGTAAAACTGTTGGCAAATTAAAGGGGCGGTCACACTAGACTTTCAGCATGCGAAATTTCTTGGGAGACCGCTGCAAATATGGGTGGTAATCGGATGTGACATCACATGCCAATGTTAAAATATACCATCTGTTCCTGTATGCAGCGACATCGCAATCCAAGCAAAATGTTGATTTTATATTCTTTTAAAGCTGTGTTGTATAAAACTGGATGGTGTGACACCGCTATAAACCGGTGCTTCCGAAACCTTAGATTTTCTCAAGAGGTCACGCTGTGACCTGTCCATCTTCTCTTGGTCACGAATTCACAGGTCAGAGTTCACCAAACTTGAACTCTGGAAAGCAGCGAAATGCAAAACTTGGGCTGCATCACACCACCTGGTAATGGACTACACACCACGTCGTGTTTTATTCCTCAAAGACAAGTCACGTATCGTACGCCCTAAATAACTACTCGCTGCAAACGAGACGAAGGTTTATCTACAAAATAAAAACAGGAGTTTCTCAATTTGCGAGTGTTTCTCGATCTCGCACGCCGTTTCCAAAGCCCAAATCCAACAGAGCGAGTCTGTTACAGGAAGGGGTCGAGGTTTTCTGCCTCAGTTACAGAAAGGTTTTCAGATTGACGCCACTGCGTCTTTATAAAACCTTTAGCTAGTTCAATAGCTAACTGTTTCACAGCACATTTAAACCATCTTAATCCTTATAAAAAAATAGTTTTTTTTTAAATGGTTAAACACTTTTAAGAAAATTCATATATGAGTGAGCAGGTTGTTTTATTCCTTACCTAAAGTGTGGCCATAAATGTACTGCACATATTGAAGCCACGTGAAGACGTACAGGAGTCCCTGGCATTGCAAATTCTCAATTTTCACACATTCCTGTCTAATAATTAACTAGAGGTCATGTATTAAGTATGATAATGTACTTATTTTCTGGGCTCTAGATATTAACACATGGCCTGGTAATATTCATTTGTGGCTGTGCCTTATTAAAAAACAACCCCTGTGTCCCCTCAGCGGCTCTGTACAATCCTAGATTTGGCATAACGACTGTAAAATTATCTAGTGCATACTATCCACCCCACCCTCATTATATGACACCGGCAGACGATCATATTCTCTACCAGTTTTCCAAATCAGCTGCATAGCAAAGTCTTGGGAGTGAAATACTTGTTCGCCACGATGACCAACGTAGGCTGTCAAATTCTCAGCAACACCTGGCCAAGCAGCTGCCCGATTCAGTTTACAGGCAGGGTGACATAGCTACACTCCTCTCGTGCAGGATGCCATCAGAAAACTGCTCTCTGTGGAGCAGGTGCAGGCTGGAGTCTGTCTGACTGCCATGGAATTCGGCCTTGGCAATAGCTCTTACTGTGGAAACACGTGTGACATGACGGCTAGCAGTGGACGAGATGCCGGTAGATACAGGACACTGAAAGAAATCTGTCAACTAGTACAAGTTTGCAAAGACCAGTTAACCTCTCCGTTGCGCAGAAGTACAAAGACAAGTCACGTATCGTACGCCCTAAAAAGCTACTCGCTGCAAACGAGACGGAGGTTTATCTGCAAAATAAAAACAGGAGTTTCTCAATATGCGAGTGTTTCTCGATCGTACACGCCGTTTCCAAAGCCCAAATCCAACAGAGCGAGTCTGTTACAGGAAGGGGTCGAGGTTTTCTGCCTCAGTCACAGAAAGGTTTTCAGATTGACGCCACTGCGTGTTTATAAAACCTCTAGCTAGTTCAATAGCTAACTGTTTCACAGCACATTTAAACCATCTTTAACCGTTTTATCAAGCTTAACACTTTTAAGAAAATTCATGTGAGTGAGCAGGTCGTTTGTGTCAAAAATGATATTTTAGCAAAGGAAGATATCTAAAAAAAAAAATTTAAATAAAATAAATGGGGGGGGGGGAGTTCATTAATAATTCTCATGAGATTATTATACGATTGTTATGATAATTTCTAGACAAAAATTATTCTATTGCTAAATCATTTTGCTTTTTTTCTAGAAACAAAGGCTTGGAAAGAGCAAATTAGACCCTTTCAAGCTTGAAATGAGTAAAAATATATATCTAGAAATAGGCTTAGTATAAGTGTAAGGCTTATTATGTCTTACATTTGTTTAAAATCTAATAAAAAGAGAACTAGTAGTTAAATTTGCCTATGAGCAAGATATTTTTACTTCAATATAGGAAATATAATCTTTTTGCAGAGTGCATGCTTTTAAGAAAAATAGAGGAGCTGAAATGTTCAGTGAAAAGAAAAAAAAAAGTAATGAACACACAACAAGACAATATTGTTGAGTCGTAAAATAGAAAAGCCTGTCTGTCCAAACGTCTTCTGTTATTACACCTGTTTAACAGGAAAAAGGAATCGGACGCATTTTGGTTGGAGAGCATTTTCAATATGCGTGTTTATGCTGTCTAAGTCATTTAGCGTGTGTGTGTGTGTATCTGCAGCACTGGTTTATGGCACAGCACCTCGCTATTGTTACACTGATTGTTTCTTTTTTGCGCATTCATTTTAATTTGGTGAGTAATCATCGACGTGGTTTTGTACAGGAAGTAGGTTCAGAAAGGCATTTCCTCACCTCTGGCCGAGAGTTTTTTGGTGTTGATGATTTTGGCAGCGTACTCTTGGCCTGTGCACAGCTTCACACATCGCCTCACCACTGAAAACGCTCCCCTAAGGAGAGGGGGAAAAAAAGAAGAAAAAAAAAACAGACAGTATTAAGAAACAAATTCAAATATCATGCCAACTTCAACGTTCAGGCAAGACAAAGTGCTGGTGTGGCTCGTCTGGATTTTTTCTAATATCCCTGCGATTTTATATTTTAGATATAGAGATTATATATATATATATATATATATATATATATATATATTATATATATATATATATATATATATACACACACACATATCTATATCTATCTATATATAGTCCTCTCTCATTCCTCCATTGCACTGTTCTTTCTGCACACTCAGCCGTCTACGTACAATGAACCAGCATTGTTCTGGTGTGTGCGTGCGTGTGTGTGTGTGTGTGTGTGTGTGTGTGTGTGTGTGGTGTTAATAAAATATTAATGTCTGGACATGGACTACATTAGGGGAGTTTTTTGTGCTTAATAAAATCCCAAGTGATGACATGAGCAGAGGCAGCAACTTCTACATTTAGAACAAATTTGAATACAGTTTTTAAACACACACACACACACACACACACACACACACACACACACACTTACAAATGCAAAGCCTGCATAAACCCAAAGTTAACTAAAAATGCACGCAGATAATCATTTTAAATAAAATAAAAATAAATTGCAGTCCACCATACCGGGATGTGTGTGGAAGTTTAACTATGTAGTAAATAGACAAAATAATAATCTGGCTACACAATAAACTGTATTTTAATCATAAGATTAACCTGAAGTTATACCGTATGAGTTCTTAGAGATAAACTGGTGGTTATCTGTTGATGAATTTTTTTAATGAGTCTGTGTTCGATATGTAGTACACGATACAATTAAGTGTCTAAGTCTGATTCAAGGATGTATGCATGTGAAGGAATATAGGTATATAGAAATATATAGAAATTTAATGAAAAGTGCTGCTTTCTGTTGATTTAAATAAAAAATTAAATGATAAAATGCAATAAAATGATCAGTTCCTAAACCGGCTGAATAATTGTACCTTCAATATTACAGTCCTGTTACATAGAAATGCCAAACGGACCTGCGAACAGTTTAAATAGATCGTATTTCATATTACAAATATCTACAACCCTTAAACCTCTTCGTTAGTGCTTAAGGCATGTTCATACTAGCGAGCGACAAAGAGAGAGGTGACTATTCATTTTCGATGAACGTGTACAGCACGGAGCTGCGATTTCGGTTTGCGTGATCTAGGACAACTACAGATGCGCGAATGTGACGCGTGTGCATGAATGCGCTGATTCAGAGCTCGTGTCCGTCTTCCTCTACACTACAGCCCTCATTAGTAGGACAGCCGAAACGTCTGGGGGAAAAATAATAATAATTTTTTTTTTTTTTTTTAAATCGCTCTTCAGTCAGCCAGGTAAACGGTACTGACTGCGAGACTTTACACGTGCACAAAGGAACGCACTTTTGCAAACAGCAGTCTGTTGTAGATCTTTAATACGCTCTTCCAAACCCAAATGCAAACTCTGGCATCATCATCGCCATCGTTATCACTGGTCTTTGCTCTATTGACATTAAATAAGACTGTAATAAGAGCATAAATCCTCTAACCAGGGGGCATGGTGGCTTAGTGGCCCTGTGTGTGTGTGCGCGCATGTTCTCTCCATGCTTCAGGGGTCTCCTCCAGATAATCCGGTTAAATGCGTTTAGGCTGATTGGCATTTCCAAATTGTCCGTAGTGTGAATGTGTGTGTGAATGTGCCCTGTGATTGGTTAGCAGCCTGTCCAAGGTCTCCATTGCCCTGGGATAGGCTCCAGGCTCCCCGCGACCCTGTGTAGGAGAAGTGGAATGGAAAATGGACAGATGGATCCTCTAACCAAATCTACAGGTGTGATCTACGCACTCACACAATCCGCCGTATATAAAAATTCACGTGAACATTCATACTCGTGTGACTGATGTCGGCTACAGATAAATTAGCTGACTTAAAATCTTCAGCAAATCTTCCCGTACAAGAAAGAACAGCAAAGCAAGATGTATGGACGTTTATAAAATAAACCATGGTTTATATTTGGGTGCAGCTTTTGAAATGCAAAGGGGGCAAGGGGATGAACTCTATAAAACCCTGCGTGATCAATATGAAGCAGGTTACCATGACAACCGGGGTGTAAACAGACTTGTGGTGTGGGACGGAGGGAAAATTTAAATGATTTTATATATATATATATATATATATATATATATATATATATATATATATATATATATATATGTAAGTCACCAGAACAAATCTCTCTTACACAACAAAGACGACTCTAATCACTACTGAGGAATTTATCACACTTTTTTCCCCCCATGCAACCTTAAACACACCGTGGACTGAAGTGTTTGTTCACACTCCCTCACAGATCTCACAGCATCTCGAGCCGTACATTTGCACTCTGTGGTGACATTTAGTGACCCGCTCCTACTTGCGTCACAACTGTGAGTTTATCAGAGCCGCTTTTCTACGTGAACGCACACTCTGATCATTTTATTTAAGGCGTGTTCTCGCACCGTGTCTGACATGCCCGTGTTTCCATATTTCACATGGAGTTAAACATGGAGCCTACCATTTATAATACACGCACGTCGGCCCAGATCCCTTCGCTTCGTTTCCTCCATCCTTCGTTAATTTCATACTACGGTCAATAGTGCGTCACTCATTTCCTCACTATGCTCCTTGCTCCAGATTTATTCCTCTCAGGTACAAACAAATACAGCCTATTCGTATATAATCACAGTATTAATATTCTACAGAAAATAAGACCCCATTTTAAAGACGCAGCTTGTAATGTTTAACAATGTTGTGTTTCTAGGCATATTAACAATTATACAATTTAGATGAAAAGACAGAAAACAATTAATTACAATGAAACGGTGCCTCCCAGGACTCCAAAATTAAAAACTTTAGACATGATCTTACTTGACTTAACTTCAATATTTATGGATTTTAGCAGGAAAACACTTACTAATGAATGTACAATAGTGTCATGTCTAGGAATTTATCGAGTGCCTCCTCCACCTTTTTAAATAGCCAATAGCGTTTAGCTTACCTCACAGCCCGGGCTAAGCCATACTTGACGTTGAGTAGCATGGACGCAAGCCCGAGCAATAACGATGCACTTCTTAACCAATTAACAGTTGGGAAACTGAATAAAATGTGCCTTCAAACAGCAAAAGACACATTTATGACCCATGCTTGCTGACATGATTCCTCTACAACGGGATTTTTTTTTTTTTATTTTTTTTGCAACTTCTATTTTTCATTTATAACATTATGGATTTACATTTATAACATTGGGGGCGGGACACTTCAGATTCTAGAGAGCATTTGATTGGACAGAAAAGGTGAAGTGCAGAATGATGTCATCAAAACTGTTGATCCGTACTGGTGATAGAGAGAGACTGTAAATTTTGAATGCTACTGTCAGAGCTGCTGTTACAGAAAATTAATGTGACCAATCAGATTTGAGAATTCGACAGCGTGGTGGTATCAAGAAAATAATTTTTCAAGATGAGATTATATATATATATATATATATATATATATATATATATATATATATATATATATATATATAGAGAGAGAGAGAGAGAGAGAGAGAGAGAGAGAGAGAGAGAGGGCTGTGCGATATGGCGGTACATATCACAGGGTGAAAAATTTTTTCCTGTATCTATATCGCTAATGTCACGAAAGCCACTTCTCAGCAGCAGATTTACATCACTAAGGTCAGAGCTAGGAGCAACACGTGGTGTACTGTAAAAAAAAAAAAAAAAAAACAACCTCAAACTTAAACAAGCATGGAGGAGCGTGGCGCAGAGCGAATCTCCTCACAACACTTAGACACAGAACAGACATCATCCCCGCTAACAGATGAGGAACCTGAACCTAAACAGAGCCTTCATTCTTTCAGATACCTGAATAGTATGTTTTAATATTGACTTTTTATGCTTTGTATTCCCATTTTGACATTTAGTTATGCTTTTCAGTTCTGTTCAATGTCACTTCCAAATAAAAGCAGAAAAGAAAACACACCTTTCACTGGTGTTTATTTCACAGAATGAGCAAAAAGCAGTCATGTAGTTATTCTGTACAGATAATTTTTTCAGCAATAAAAAAAAGTGTAATACATCATGATTTTATATATATATATATTTTGAAGATAGAAAATGGATGGATGGATCCTCATATGGATCATTTTTATATACGCTTATCCTTCAGGGTCACAGGGAACCTGGAGCCCATCCCAGGGAGCACTCTGGACGGGGTGCCAGTCCATCACAGGGCACGATCACACACCCATTCATACACTACGGACACTTTGGACACGCCAATCAGCCTAACATGCATGTCTTTGGACTGGGGAGGAGACCCCCACAGCACGGGGAGAACATGCAAACTCCGCACACACAGGGCAGAGACGGGAATCGAACCCTCAACCGTGGAGGTGCGCTCTCCATATCAGGATATAAGGATATATTTTGTCCATATCACCCAGCCCTAAGATGCAGAATTAATATCAGTTAAACAATGAGATGCCTAGAGAACGGATTTATAACTGCGCAGTGGCTCGCTGAATTGAATTTGAATCATGAAATCCCTCGAGATTCCTCCATTTCATCATTTCCATCCTGGTGTGAAGTGACAAGCTCTACATGCATTACACAAACGCGTCCATAAAAATAGAAATATGCAGTCAGAAACACTGACACACGTTCACTTGTGTCCTGTCTCACCCCATAACCTTGACTGCAGCAGCGGACGTTACCCTGGAGACACAATGCTCCAAATGTTTTAAGGATTTGGACGAAACAGAATTTTGTTGTCAATGTTGTCTGCTTTATTACTTTTTCAGAAAAGTGGTCCAGCATGAAATCTATAGGATTTTTTTTTATTATTATTCTTATCAGAAAGCGGTTCCAGCATGAACCTAAACTAACCTAGGTGGTATATTTTAACACATTATCTAATGATCAGAACATGCTCCAGCATTAAAATAGGAATATGAAACAGCATGAATTTATGTGACGTGCGGTGCTGTGCGCATGCGCAGAAACCCTTAGTAGGACGTCAGGCTTTATAGGGGGTTTTACTTTTTCGGTTTCCGCCTCACACACACACACACTGTACATACACATACACACGTCATGCAGAATCCCAGATGTTGCGTTTTTATCATTAAATCGTTTGCACATCTGCATAAAAAGCATGATATCATTAGAGGAAGACACTGACATTTAACCCAAGGGGGGCGTGGCTCCAACCGCACGAAGAAAGTATGGCAGCGTTTCACACTTTTACCTGCAGATTGCTGGAAAATACATTTACAACTCACTGAGTTCCGTTTAGTAAACATGTTTATGCCCGCATTTATACATTTTCTAAATGTTTACTAAATGAGAACGCAGCAAAAAAAAAAAAAAAAGTTTTTTTATCTAGCCACTACGCCAACATTCTGTGAGCTAGCGTTGACGCTAAACCTACATGAGCTGTCACAAAAATCCCAAAAAGCTGCCTAGAGCACGTCACTAAGTAGAGAGCAGAAGCCGTGGTGTTTATACCCGGTGTAGTGCACTTATATAGGGAGTGAGGAGGAATTTGGGTTTCAGCCAGTGTCTCAGTGCAACACCACACCTTCTCTCTCTCTCTCTCTCAAACTCCGCTGTTTGCTTTTGACAGCTCCAGCTCCGGGCGCGCGCACGCACGCACACACACACACCATGTTTCACATGCAAAATAACGGCGGATGGGTGCTCAAAGTAGAGCAGACTGTTACTTACTTCCCGAGCTCTTCGTATAGCTGATATTCGTCCGTAAATCGAGTGCAGGTCGTCGTAGCCATGTCTCTCTCCCTCTGTCTGTGTGTGTGTGTCTGTGTCTGTGTCTCTCTCTCTCTCTCTCTCTCTCTCTCTCTCCTCGGTTAGATTATTGACACTCTCTTTTGATACAGCTTGCCTTAGCCCTTAGCTAGCTACACAACTAGAGCTAGGTCTTAGGTCAGGTGTCACACACACTCGACCCTCTGTTTTGCCTCGTTTGTTTGTAAGCCCTCTTCTTCTCTATTTTTGTTTGAGCTGCGGGTCTTCTGATAACGGACGTTCTCTCGCGTGCGCGCTCTCTCTCTCTCTCTCTCTCTCTCTCTCCCTCGCGCGCGCTCCTTCTCCGAAAAGCGTTGTTTAGTCTACCCGTATTCCTGAAGCCCTGCCCCTTAACCAGATTGGCTTGTACTTGACGGTCACAAGCACACCTCTGATTGGACGGTTAAGACGTCGCTGACGTCGCCGTAGCAACAGCACGGGGCACAGACATGCAGCGCAGATTTTGACATGTCGAAGTGTATTTTTAGTAAAACGTGAAAATTGTGCGTTTTGCGCTAAATGTTTGTCTTAAGTTCTGTGCGTCACTACTGCCGATTATTGTCAAGTCATTCAATAAGAGCTACTAGCCAATCCTAGAGCAAGAGGCGGGATTTGACGGGAAACAGGTAGGGAAATAAATATCGCCTCTAAATAACACTGCGAAACACATTTTGACGTTTGGCTCTCTGTCGCCACCCAAAGGCCGATATGTGTAACTGCAGGCGTGGGCAGCGTTAGCGGGTGCCTCTATCCGGATACGTCTCTCCTGTAACACCAAATAGGGACAGAACCATGAGGGCCATTTTGTATTTGGCGGAAGATGAGTTATGTAACCTTGTAAAAGCAACAGAATATTCACCCACTTTAAATATGTTAATGTTTGCATAAATATGTACAGCCTACAATATGTACAGCCATATTTAGAAATATTGGCACCCTCCAAAGGAAATGGGTTATATTATTGTATTTTTTTATTACAGATTTAAATTGAGATTTTATTGTCATGCTACAGCTTACACAGGATTAAAAAGTATAAAAGGTGAGTGAAATGCTTATGTTACAGAGCTCCATCAACAAAATAGTCAGGAAAACACTTCTAGGAGAACAAGGCATAATTGTAGATTTGTGCAAAAAATGGAGAAGCATATATAATGAAGATTACTATACTTAGATTAGATTAAAATATCTATAATTATGACACACTAGTTACATTTCTTCTAACAAAAAAAGCACACTTTTTAAAACAGTGGTGTTTGTAGGCCTATACTGTATGCGGCAAACCTAGGTAGACCTGTAAAGAATATTTAGAAGAAGTGCAAGCAAACTGTCATCCTTGAAAAAAATATGTTTAACAATAATAATAATAATAATAATAATGGTCAGTATCCCTTATATAAAATCCAATTGTCATCCTTGGGGATCCCTTGTCATCCTTGGGGAAAAAGCAAAAGGCGCAAAGATCACAGTTTCACAAATGCACAGTTTGTTGGGGTTGTCATATTTCAAAATCAACTATTTGCCACCTTCATAATAAGCTTTGAAAAAAAGAAGAACAAGAAGAAGAAAAAAAACCCCACAAAGTGCATCTCCTGAGCTCCATCCAGAGTCATTGGAGCTACTACTGGAATTGTGTGTTGTGGTCAGATGTGAGCAAATTGATCAGTGTGTTGATGAAAACAAGGTGGCTGCAAAGAAGAAAAAGCAACTGGTACTTACTGTAAAATATGGTGGATTAGTGATGCTTTGCAGTTTGGTGGTCTTGTCATCATACATCATATGTATACAGGCCACAATCACACACTACATACAATTTAGAGATGCCAAGCAGCCATTGCATGGCTTTGGATTGGGGAGAAAACTGGAGTACCCAGAGGAAACCCCCAAAGCACAGGGAGAATATGGAAGTAATCAGCACACGCATGGCGGAGACAGGAATTGAACCCCCAACACCAGAAGTGCGAGGCAAACATGATAACCACTAAACCACGTGCCCCCCGGTACCAGGATATTTTAGGCCAAAACCTGGTTGCCTCTGTCAGGAGGTTAATAACTGGCCATAGGTAGATTTTATTACTAGGTATGTCAACAAATATATAAACATCCTAAGTAACTTACAATGTGTTCTGGATGGAGGAGGATCCAAGATTCACCACAATTACTGAAACAACACTGACCTGTTTAGACATTACAGGAAGAGGCTTCTGAGGTTTCTAATATATATATATATATATATATATATATATATATATATATATATATATATATATATATATATATATATATATATATATATATATTATTTCTGAGTGTGCTTGGAGCATGCCAATAAATCCACCACCCAGGAGACACAATTCATCATCACTAATGTACAATTCAGCAACTGATAACATAATTATTATACTTTCACTGCACTGTCATATCACAACATATCTCCTTCAGATTGTAGATTTAGATCAAGGTGCTAAAGTTGACAAAATTGTACGTAATTTGGGGAAATTACAAAGATCCTAATAACCTGAATTACTGTCTACAATATAAAATCACACAATCTCCTTGGCCAAACCATTTTCATTTCAGCCTGAACCCATGTCCTTTTTAATGAAGTGTTTACTAACAACAAACTCTATTAAAGCACTGAAGACGCAGGGTTTAATCTCATCTGTAGCCATTAGGTCTTCATTTTCGGGTTGATGAGCAAGGACGTCCTCGTTCTGAAATTTCACGTTCAATACAAAGTCAACAACATTTCACCCCAATTAAGCTGATTAGGACGAGCCAGAATCGTGACGCTTGTTTTTGAGACATGGCTGCTTGCGTTACAGAGACAAGAACACTGTTTTCCCTGCACAATTCGATTTATCTGACGTTTTCTTCTCTTCATGGAACCAATTACACACTTCGTCATTAGTATCCTTAGTACATTATGGTGGTCAAGCAGGCAAGACTGTAGGACGATTCATCAGTTTATTTGAGCATTTCCAAATCCAAACATAAAGGTGAAATAAATACATCAAACACACACACACACACACACACACACACACACACACACACACACACACACACACACACACAAATATTAAGCATACACTAATGGTAGAAAAACTGAAACTGATGTAATGAGCATAAATTGTGTATAAATTTGAATATCTTATTGCTTAAAATGTTCACATGCTAGTTGTGGTTTGCCCTCAGAGTAATTCAAGTGCAAAAATTAAACAATTAAATGTAAAATCTGGCTCATCTTTAAACTCAGCTTTCATACATCACGCCTCATCCGGTCCTGTTCAGGCTGTTGCCCCCTGATGAACATGAATAAGAAAACTAATAATATAAGTCAGCTGACAATGTCCCTGATTATAGATACAAGATGTGAAGACATGTTAAAAATGCAGCCATCATCCCACAACACGGCGCAGGAAATTGACATGAAGGTGGAACAGGAAGTCAGCATAGGACGCGCCTCCGTTAGGACTCCTGTCCTCCACCAGGAGTCGCTGCACACACTCGTCACAACTGTCGCCTTCCTTCACCACCTTCAACTGAGCACAAACAGCAAACAGTAAACGTAGAGGTGTTAGAACAGTCCCATGAGCAGCTCACTAATCCAATATATTACAGCTCTAATTGCTGGTTTTATAATCCAACACACTCATCAGTTATACTAGTGTTTCTCATAAGAGTCTTCAGGGACCCGCAGATCATTGGGAGATCGCAAGTTCAAATCCTGACCATGCCACAGGCAGCCACGGCCAGGAGTAAAGTAAGCCACTGTCAATCACAGTGATACTACACAATCATGTGTGTCTATGCACTCATGTATGCAGAAGAGCGTAAACGGCCCTTTTCTCCTTGTGGGATCCACTGCCATGTGATACAGCATAAGCAGCAGTTCGAAAAGATGCAATTAGTCGGCTTGATGCGTCTTGGAGGAAGTGTATGTTTGCCACACCCTTCCTGGTTGGTAGCTATGTGATAGCTAGGAGGTCACTAGTGGGTAGCAAGACCGAAGTGGGGAGAAAACGGGACAAAAGGAATATTCAGAGCTCCTGACTGGTTTGAGACAAAAATGCAAATACTAATTAGAGAAATATAACTGTTTCTTTTAAAGCTGTAAATATCTTTGATGCTCAAAACACTACTAAAATGGCCTAAACACAACTCAAAACTTTACAAAAGAATGCAATGCCACACAAATATGCATAAATACGCAATTTAATAATGGCCCCAAACCACATCTCTCTTCACCTACTACCCTGGTTACGCTATGCTATAACCCGAGATGTATGACACGATTATGTAAAGGCACATGGCCACCTCCAACTATGTATGTATTAACCTCAAATCCCACTCTGGATTCCAAATGTTTGGTGCTGTTATGTAGCTAGGGGCTCTAGTCATAAATCATAAATTTCATATTTTAGGCCAAAACCTGGTTGCCTCTGCCGGGAGGTTAAGAAATGGGCATAGATGGATTTTTTTTTTTTCCTCAACTAAGTAAACATGAAAGTAACATATGAAATGTTCTGCATGCAGAAGGATCTAAGATCATCTACATGTGTCTCTGGCCTTGTTATACATTACAGGAAGACCTTCAGAGGCTTCACCAAATATTAATTGTGAGGTTGCGAATTATTTTCAAGGTTTTTCCCTAGAAAAAAATGACTGTTGTGTTCAAATAAGTCACCACAAACGTGTTTACTATTAAACTATCAATGTGAGTTTCAATCCAGTATTATAATTCAGATTTTTGAGGACAGGGCTACTCTGTGGCTGCCTTCAGGACACTAGTGAACTAGTTTTAGGTCTAATGCATGTCAGTTTCACAGATGTATGATTAATGAGCCGGATCAACGAGCAGACACACCTTAAGAGTCACAGCTGCATAGGATTGTAAAGTGCTGATGAGTTTCTGAAGACTGACAGAGAGAGGATTATCCAGCACAGGAGGTTTTATCTGCAGAACAAAGACATGAACGTGAATGTGCCGGACCACAACACGATACTCTGGGAGTCTTTAGCTGCAGGTCTGTTTTACCTCCCCGGATGTCAGTGATAAGAAGGCGGTTGTGTTGAACAGTTGTGTTAAGGCCTGAGGGGAAACCTGGCTGCCCACCCAGAGAATCAGAGTCAGCGGGGAATAGAGCAGGTACAGACCATCAGACTGCAGGCTAGAGGCAGAGCAGCGCAACGCCACATCCTTATAGGGCATAGAGTCTCCCACAGTATTCTCTAGCTGGAAAACAGCAGTGAAAGTCTCCATAACATAACTCCGAGACAGATCATTCAGGGGTTTTTGTGCATATCTTAGCAACATCAAGATTAAAAAATTTCAAGCATGTGTCTCAATTTGACCAGTCAAATCGTACACTGTATGTGTTCCATGTCTGTACAATTGCAGCCTTGAGAATCATTGAGTGTGACAAATAGGAGGCAGACACACAGCCAGTCATTCAATGCATCAGCCAATCAATCCATCACTCATATTATATGGTCTTTTTTTAAGAATTTATATATATTTATATATGTATGTGTGTGTGTATCTTGGATATGGATATAAATCATGCAGATCTTGAGTAATAGAAGAAGAGGAAGCCTTTGTTTTGTCACATATACCATACAGCACAATGAAATTGTTTTCTTCGCATATCCCAGCTTTTAGAAAGCTGGGGTCAAAGCGCAGGGTCAGCCGTGATACAGCAGCCCTGGAGCAGGATAGGACGGCCTACAAGAACGAACAGCAAACACACCAGGGATGTAACCGAATACGAATATGTTATTCAGAATGAACAGATGTGTTCTAAACAGAGACAAATACAGATACGAATAGAAGGAGCACTATTCATTTCATTTATTTATTTATTTTTAGAAAGCCTAGAAAACAGGGTTGAGGGCCTTGCTCAGGGGCCCAACAGTGGCAGTTTGGGGATACTGGTGCTTGAACCCCTGACCTTGGTGCAGGCAAACAACATGCAATGCAGAAATGAATATTTTCAAGCTGCAGTTTTAAAAATCATGGGTTTAATCTGCTAAATGCAAAACATTATTGAGTAGGCGAATAAATAAATAATTGATCTCGTTCTCTATTAGATTAGGGAAATGCATCTTGATAGTACTTGGAAATATCACTATTTGGGGGGGAAGCGTAATATTTAAGTTGGCAGATGGAAAAAAAAATAATGGACAGCTTGTATTAATCTGTAAGTGGCCAATGCAGCATGTGTTTGATGGCACAAGTAGTTACTTAATTGGTTGATGCAGAAAATGATTGACAGACCTGCTCCACTCATGTTCTTGCCCATAATCATTTCTGAGCTGCAGCGTTCCCCTATTCTTTGTTTCGTGTGATGCTCCCTGACAAGAAATTTGCAACAAGAATCAGAGCAACTAGTGCTGCCACAACAATGCGAATCAATGCGAATCTCTCAAATCATGAGTCACATAAACAGTGTCATGTGATTCCATTAAAGACTTATGAGAGAGAGAGAGAGAAAACAATATCGCTGTGCCGATTAACCATGATGGAACATTTTGTTCCCAAAACCTCACCAGAGGCAGGACGAGTGGGTACAGCTGAGCGACAGTGCTGCGCGTATCCATGGAGACGGTGACACTGCGCAGCTGCAGGCGCTGATGAACGGAACTGCGCAGACCCGGGAGGAGAACCTCACTCTTCCTCAGACTGTTAATGTAGACGGGGAGAGTCTTCAGAAACTGAGGCATCACCAGCTGAGGGATGAGAAGTGAAAGATGCAGTCAGACTAGATACGAGATACCTAGTTCTGTGTATTAAAATAGTAGTACTTGGGTTAATTATTAATTAAGAACGTAATAATGAATAATAATTAACAATTGACTTAGGAATTGTAATAAATAATGCTTAATGATATTAATTAATTAGTATTTTAGTGATTAAAGAAAGTTATATTTGAGCATCTGACAATTTACACATCTGTAAACGGCGTGTGTGTGTGTGTGTGTGTGTGTGTAGGTGTTTTTTTCTCCTCCTTGGCTGACCTGTCCAGGAGAGACAGAAGTAGTGCAGCAGTGTTTCCTGTAGCAAGCTAAAGCTTCTGTGATCTCAATCTGCAGCTCCTCACGAAGACACTGCAGAGGTGTGTTCAACACAGAGCAATACACTAATACACACACATACACACATATACACACACACACACACACACACACACACATATAATATAAGGTTTTAGGTAAGCTTAAAATATCTTCTTACATTTTAATTATAGCAGTGTGACGTTTTATATGTATTTACCTTACAGGGCTGTGAAAAAGTATTTGCCCCATCCTGATTCCTTCTGTTTTTGTGTATATCTCATAATAAATTGTTTCAGAAATTAAAACAAACTCTAAGATAAAACAACAGCAACCTGAGTAAACACAAAATACCGTTTTTAAATGATAGTTTTTTATTGAAGCAAAAATGTTCTATCCAATACTAACTGGGTTTGTGTGAAAATGTATTTGCCCCCGTAGTTACTAATTCCACAAATCTATGAAACTGCATTCATAATGGGGTTCAGCTGGACTAGACGCAACCAGGCCTGATTACTGCAAACCCTGTTCAATCAAATCAACACTTAAATAGAACTTTTTCAACAGAATGAAGTTGGTTAAAAGGTCTTATCCAGTAACACACTATGTCAAAGCTGAAAGAAATGATGAGGAAGAAGGTGATTGAAATACATCAGTCTGGGAAGGGTTACAAAGCTATTTCAAAGGCTCTGGGACTCCAAAGAACCACAGTGAGTCTCATTATCTCCAAATAGAAAAACTCAGCACAGTAGTGAACCTTCCCCCGAAGTGGTCGACCTTCCAATATTCCTCCAAGAGCACAGCAACGACTCATCCAGGAAGTCAAAAAAGAGCCAAGGACAACATCAAAGGACCTACAGAACTCTCTTTCATCAGTATAGGTCAGTATTCATGACTCCACTATGAGAAAGACACTGGGCAAAAATGACATCCATGGAAGAGTGGTGATGTGAAAACCACTGCTAACTCGTCTGAATTTTGCCAAAACACATCTTGATGATCCTCAAAACGTTTGGGAGAATGTTCTGTAGACTGATGAGTTGAAAGTGGAACTGTTTGGAAAACAGTGGTCCCGTTACATCTGGCGTAAACCAAACCTACGGTCAAGCATGGTGGTGGAATTGTGATGTGTGGGGATGCTTTGCTTCTTCAGGGCCTGGGCAACTTACAACAATTGAGGGAAACATGAACTTCAGTCTGTAAGTTGAAACTCAAGCACAACTGGACGCAGCAAGACAATGATCCAAAGCATAGGAGTAAGTCCTAGTCCTAGAAGTATGTGGAGGACTGATCTCCAGTTACGGGAAGTGTTTGGTTGCAGTTATTGCTGCTAAAGTTGGCAATTAGTTTTTTACATTGGTGATAGGTGTTGGATAACTTTTTTATTGCTTCAATAAAATAAATAAATAAATAACTGTATTGTGTGTTTCCTCAGGTTACCTTTGTTTTATGTTGTATTTTATATAAAGATCTAAAACTATTTAGTATGAGATATTCACAAAAACAGAAGAAATCAGGAAATATTTTTTCACAGCACTGTATATATTCTTAAAAAAAAACAAAAAACATTAATGACCACTAATTTACTAGTAAATATCACTACAAGGCAGGCGTATCTTGTATTGTTGCTACTATATTATTACACTTAGTGTGTAATTAGTTCATACTCTTCTTGCAGTAGAAAGTCAGCAGCGTCTCGGCCTGGCTGGTCCGGAATGTGTCCATCAGGCTCTGAGAGCAGGCCAGAGTGACACTGTGTACCCGCGTCCTCCTCTCTCCTCTGGATCCACTGTAGGATAGGACGGCCTACAAGAACACACAGCAAACACACCAGGGATGTAACCAAATATGAATATGCTATTCAGAATGAACAGATGTGTGTGTTCTAAACAGAGACAAACACAGATACGAATAGATGGAGCACTATTCATTTCATTTATTTATTTAGTTTTTAGAAAGCTTGCAGAAAGGTTCGCAAAGCATCTGGTTTGAACGAGAGGTATGCATCAGGACTGGGCTGCTACAGGCGCAAACAAAAAAAATATTTGACAGGAAGAGGTATTTATTTTCATGCGCTCAGGAGATAAAGAAAGGCTATGTTCATGCGACGGTCCTTAATAACTGCCTGGTCCAGGTCACAGTGGTTTTGCTAGTTTGTTTATATTTAGGGAAATAAATCATACAAAATCCGTTGGGTCAGTACGAACGAAAATTGCGTGAGCAGTGAGACCTTATTATGTACTCAACTGATGTGGCTGAGGTTGAGAAACTGTGAGGGATAGAATACTGGGGTTTCTCCAGTGTTTCTGGGGGCACTGGATTCATATAAATAAATAAAAAACCTTCCAGCTGAGACCACGCCCCCAACGGATTTAAATCCGAATTCACACTGTATATTGATATGGATCTTTGGTGCACTAAACAGATACAGATAGTGGCACTGTGTTACATCCCTAATACACAGAATTCATTCTCCCTTCCTCAGCTGTCATGTCACTCCTGTTCTCACCTGTATGGCCACACCTCTTGTTTCATCAAGTGATTTGCTGTGAGTGAACTCAAATGCCAGGGCTGTGTGCCAATCAAGCGCTGCCATGGCAACACAGTGGGATTCGGGGCCAGCAAGGAAGGCGCCATAGCAACCAGACACTCGTAATTCTACAGAAATGTACACCCAAGTCACAAATCATCATCATCAATCCAAGTCATTAACTTTTCACCTCAACATTTCAGACCCATCTTTAAATCATATGGCATTAAATTTGAAGGACTGACGTTTGTGCCAGTGAAATATAATACAATGTAATATACAATACAATACAATAATTTAACTTTTTTTGCTGTAATTTATAACAGGCATTATGCTTTCTTGAAAGCATGGCTAGTTATGTTACCTTTGCTAACAAAAACTCGAAGCTGAGCTCGGTAGGCCATGTCGGTGTCCACGCTCCTCCACAGATCTCCACGGAAACGCTCTCTCTCCAGCTCAGACTAGAGACAATCACAGCAAGGATACACTTACAACAATCTAGAAAATATGCATGTACTTTATTTGTGATCCCAAAAGATCCCAGTGACACTCATTTTCCTTT
Organism: Ictalurus furcatus; assembly: GCF_023375685.1. NCBI lineage: Eukaryota > Metazoa > Chordata > Actinopteri > Siluriformes > Ictaluridae > Ictalurus > Ictalurus furcatus. Next base: position 15,058,078 of record NC_071276.1, on the reverse strand, counting down.
ATCTATTTTCCATACGATTATCCTACAGAGGGTCACGGCGGAGCTTGGAGCCAATCCCAGGGAACGTCGAGACAGGGTTTCCAACCCATCGCAGGGCACAATCTCACACACACATTCACACACTATGGACAATTTGCAAATGCCAATCAGCCTACAACGCACGTCTTTGGACTGAGGAAGGAAACCGGAGTACCCAGAGGAAACCTCCGAAGTTCAGGGAGAACATGCAAACGCCGTGCACACAGGGTGAAGGCGGGATTCAAATTTCTAACCCAGGAGGTGCAAGGCAAACATGCTAACCACTTAGCCACTGTGCCCCCTATCATTCCTTTGTCCATCCATCCATCCATCCACCTTCTACCGCTTACTCCTTTTCAGGGTCACGGGGAACCTGGAGCCTATCCCAGGGAGCATTGGGCACAAGGCGGGGTACACCCTGGAAGGGATGCCAGTCCATCACAGGGCACAATCACATACACACTCACACACCCATTCATACACTACGGACACTTTGGACATGCCAATCAGCCTACCATGCATGTCTTTGGACTGCGGGAGGAAACCGGAGTACCCAGAGGAAACCCCCGCAACACGGGGAGAACATACAAACTCCGCACACACATGGCCCTGGAGGAACTCGAACCCCGGACCCTGGAGGTGTGAGGCGAACGTGCTAACCACTAAGCCACCATGCGCCCCATCATTCCTTTGTATTAAAATATAAATATTTTGCACAATAATACAGCTTATACCACAAAACATATGAATGCTTGACTCTAATTGGCCAGAAGGTGTTGATTAATTTTACATAATAGCATGGCTTTGACAGTAGTGTTGGCTGTAAGGTTTATATTTATGCACTCTTTCTAATGTGTTATCTTTTTCTATAGTAAAAGCTAATTCACAGGGACTTGTATGGTGGACACTCCCAAAAATCAAGACTAAAAAAACAATTTGTTGTTATTTAACACAGAAAAATGTATAATAGTTAGCATATTGGCTGGTGAGAGAACAACTGTTTATATCTGTTATAACATACCTGACTTTAATTCACAGATGCTCCACAGTATTAAACGTGATTATGAACTGATACAAAGTATGGCCAACAAACTGCTGTTCTCCAAGAAGAATAAAACACTTTAGGACGTGCTGTTATAGGAAAATAATCACATTCCGCTGTCGATTATTTAACAGCACTTCAGATTTGTTTTAATTTTTCACATATGGTATATTCATCATCACACTGCATTAAAAGAACCCTAACCTGACTGCTTTAAATGCATCTTTCATACACTGGGACATCGTTACTGTATAAACTTGTTGGTAAGCATTCGACATTTCTTTGTGTTTTAATTCAAGCAGAGTATCTGTTACTGCAGATAAAATCAGGTGACGTAAGTACCCAGAAAGAAAATTGCTGACGATACCATTCAAGTCAGCAGATCGTGTTTTTTTTGGGGTTTTTTTTAAATACTAAACGCTAGCCAGTGTGTAGTACCTGTAGGCTGTTGTAGCAGATAAGCTTTCCCCCTGTGAGAAAAGGGATATGCCCAGGCCAAGCCCCACCCACATCCGGCTGTGAAAACACAAAAAGCTGGACGCTGCATCCTTGACTGACACATGCCTTAGCCAGTGATGCAGAAGAGTCCGGTGCCTGGAAGATTGACTAAAACAAAGAGTACAGATAAATAAAGACAGACCTGACTACACAGGGGGAAAAAAACAGTTCAATTCACGTAGATGTTATTGCATTCATGTTTATATTTCACCTTTGGTTTGCTGGAGGAAAAGAAGCCCAAGGAGCTTTGCTTCTCGGAGCTCTCAGTAAGAGGTGAAGAGTGGAAGACCAACAGCTTCCCAGGACAATCTGCAGCCTGTTGAAAAAATAAATAAATAAATAAAAAGTCAGTGATGCTGCAGCTAATATGTGCCTGTTAGTCTCAGTACAGGAGGCATGGCCTATATGCCTGTCAGTCTCAGTAAAGGTGTGGCATGCATTTGTGCCTGTCAGTCTCAGTACAGGAGGCGTGGCCTGTATGCCTGTCAGTCTCAGTAAAGGTGTGGCATGCATTTGTGCCTGTCAGTCTCAGTAATGGAGACGTGGCCTGTGTGTCTCTCAGTCACAGTACAGGAAATGTTAAACATTAACAATGAGGTAGGTATTTTCTACCTGTAGGATCTTGAGTCCGGCTTGAACAGGATGATCCTGCGAGCCTGAACTCTCCTGCATCTCAACATCAAACAGCGGAATTTGTTGTAGAATGCTGCACATAAATAAATCATATTCAAATCCTTTGCACATCCTGTGTAAACAGTTCTAAAAACTAAAATCATAGTTTCACTAACTTGATACGACGTGCATCAATACCTCTCTACAGTGTGTCTGCAGTCTTTGAGTGGTACCAGAAGCCCCTCCTGCACAGGAAGCTCCAGCTCGTCGGCGTCTGTCAGGACCATCATGTGGGGGCGGGACAACGTCGGACTGAGATCGTAGAGGTGGATCCTACTGTCGTAAGTAATCAGACCAACTCGCAGATCTGATCGGGCACCATCATCTCCCCTGAAAGAAGATAATGAGAGTCACAAAGCACAGCAGAGGTCACAGTGTACACGCTTTTTGTGTGAGCTTTTGTGTGAGAATGTCGTACTCATCTAAAGACAGTAGTAGGTTACAAAGCTGCTGACAAATGAAGTCCAGTTGTCCGGATCTTATTGCAACGGCAGTGACGTCAATTGCCAGGAGCAACACAACAGGCTCTCCCTTCACACAAAATGCAATATACAGAGAATATGATAAGGGAGAAGAAAAATTTCTCACTCTCTCTCACACACACACCCCAAACACCCAAATATATAACGTAACAATAAATAAAATAAAACCTAATATTGTGTCCAAACTTGACAGACATTAGGGCTGAACTTTCAGTATTTGAATAATATTCAAATTTTCATAATATTGGTATTCAAGGACAAAAAAACCCCACATCTGAATGATTTAAGATCCCACATTCTACATTTAGGTGCCCAAAATAAGTATGCATTTACTACATATACATGCATGTGTGTCATACTTTCCTTTCACTTAAAAAATAAAATAAAATAGAAATGACATGGAAGTTCTTAATTTTCAGCAGGCACTTATTAATTAAAATGATTTTTTTTGTGGCAGAATCTTATATATATTCTATGGACATACAATACACTGCAGTACAATGGCATTCAGTTATATCTTCCTATGTAGTCAACACATATAAATAAAAAAACATTTGGGATTTGGCCCAAGTAGTTGTTGGAAGGACACAAAACAAGAAATTTAGCTATATATCAATAACAAAAAGGTACTGTACATTACTGTAGGTTAACAAATAAAAATGAATCCAGCACAATAACATTCATGATAAATTTTGCTACTACCTCCTTATAAAGTTTTCTTTTTCACTTTTCTTTTGATAAAGTCAGTATACAATTGTAGTCAAATTAATCCATCCATCCATCCCTCTTATCCTACACAGGGTCGTGGGGGAGCTTGGAGCCTATCCAAGGGAACTCAGGGCACGAGGCAGGGGACACCCTGGATCACACAATCACACACACATTTACGCACCACGGATAATTTGGAAATGCCAATCACACGTCTTTGGACCTGGGGAGGAAATCAGAATACCCGGAGTAAACCTGTGAAGCACTGGGATAACATGAAAAACCATGTACACAGGGCAGAGGTGAGATTCAAACACCCAACCCCGGGGATGTGAGGCAAACGTGCTAACCACTAAGCCACCTTGGCCCCCTAGGCAATTTAATATTCAGATATATCTGAATACTACTTGTTTTAAGTAAATTAAAATTTGAATGCAATTTTAAAGAAACCGGACAACCTTATAGACCAAAGAGATCCTATTTATAATCCTGTTTACCTTTTGTGTTTCCAGGATCTCATATGAACCCAGACTGAGCTCTGGCCTCTTGTCCCGGTCGACTCGTTGCCCCTTGTTTGTAGGCTGATATGACTGCCATGGCACTGAGAGAGCAAGAAAGGGAGATAATGGTGCCAATACTTTCTTTCTTAGCTAAAATGTAATCATGTGGTGGTTGGGGGGTGGGGTGGGGGGGGGGGGGTGAGAAGAAATGTAAGAAATTAAAGTCTGATTAATTCTTACCTTCTGTGAGTTTGCCACAGAACGGACAGAAGAAGCGTTGCCCACAGTCCTGCCAGCTCATAGCAGGACTCATGAAGGCACCACACTTGCTGCAGCCCTTAACACACTCCCCTGCATTACAAACTGGCACTGGTCTCTGTGCAAAAAAAACAAAACAAAAAAAGTACACCCACACAATAAGTATGGCACTACTAATTTCTGTAAATAATGCACAATGTTAGTTCTAAATCATTAAAGCCTAGGTGACAGGAACTCAACATTCTCACTCATTTACATAATTGTACACTGTACAAACCATACAAACATAACAGTGAGTGAAAGGTACTATGGCAATGTTCAGATAGCTTGAATCCAATTTTCTGGTATATCCGATTTGAGTGGGAAAGATTTTCTGCAGACATAAAATCTGACTTTTCCAAATTCAAGGTAATACAATTCAGAATAGAATGGTGCGAAAAACAAAAAACATCCTGTGTACGAAGGGGCTGCAGGCTGAAATGCTTTGTTAATGAGAGAGATCAGATGGAGAATGACCAGAGTGGTCTGAGCTGACAGGAAGTCTATAGTAACTCAAATAAGCACTCTTTACAACCGTGGTGAACAGAAAAGCATCTCAGAACACACAACACATCAAACTTGGAGGTGGATGAGATACAACAGTACAAGACCACATTGGATTTCACTCCCGTCTGCCTAGAACAGGAATCTGAGGCTAGCGTGGGCACAGACTCACCCAAACTGACTGCTGTGTGTAAAAATCCCAGGAGATCAGCAGTTTCTGAAATACTTAAACCAGCCCATCTGGCACCAACACCAACTGACACGATCCCGGTCACAGAGATCACATTCTTCCCCCCATTCTGATGTTTGAAGTGAAAATGAACTGAAGCTCTTGAACTGTATCTGCATGATTTCATGCATTGTGCTGCTGCCACATGATTGGCTGCTTGGATAACTGTATGATTGAGCAAGTGTTCCTTTTAACATGAACAGTGCGTGTATATCTAAACCTTAAAAGCGCACACATACCTCTTCATTCTCAGGTCTGGCCAGGGGGCAAAAAATGGCCGCCAGTGGCAGGTGGCTCTGCTGTGCAGACTGGGCCTCAACAGGAAAGCTGTAGGACGTGCAGCGGATAAATCGAGCAGTTGCGTTACCTACGTACACGGAACAGATTGGAAAATCAGTCAAAAACTCTACATACTGTATACGAGTCAAACTACATAATATCACTGTGACATCATACTATTATGCATATTAATGGTTTCTGTCAAATGGTCTTATATTTGAACCATATATATTCTTGTGTTCAGGATTGACGTGCGGATGTGTGCAGTTGTGTGGTACCTCTGTCCTCCAGAGTGCAGGACGTGCTGGAGAGGGGGGGGACAGAGGACTGGGGTTCAGATGCAAATATTTTCCCTTCCCACTGAACCCTGTCCTCACTCATTACCTGCACCTACAGTGAGAGAGACGAACCACAATGGTGTTATAATTCAATCTAGTGCTGCGCTCCATTACAATTCAGTGCAATATAGCTCAACAGTATTAACCAGATGGAATTAGATCATTCATTTCTAGGCACTTACGACACTGGGTAGTAGCTGAGGGTCCAAACCATAACGGGAGTCTGGTTTAAGGCTGGATATAGGACTGGTCTGAGTGAACGACACAGATGTCACTGTTAAGAAGTTGGACTACTGCTCAAAGGCTCAAAACCTGCCACATTTGGCCTCTGAGTAAGTCCCTCAACTGCTCAGCTGTATAAATGAAATAAATGTAAGTCACTCTGGAAGGGTGTCTGAGAAATGTCGTAAATGTAAATAAATATTCAATCCTGACAGGAAGAAACAGCAGGGCTTAAATATAATATATACATTTTGGACTAATAATATAGTTGGTGACACTGCCACAGCCTCACTGCTCCACGATCCTGGTTTGATCCTGAAGTCAGGTTAATGTCTGTGTCCCATTCACATATTCTCTCTGTGTCCACGTGGGTTTTCTCCGGTTTCATCTGACCTCCCAAAAACATGCCTCTAGGTGTATTTGAGACTCTAAATTGTCCATAGGTGTGAATATATGTGCATTGTGCCCTTCGTTAGACAGGTGTCCCATTCAGAGTTCCCAGGATACACAATGACTTTGTCCAGGATAAAGTGGCCACTGAAGATGCATGAATAAATTAATAATAGAGATTTATAATAATATAGATTGAATGTAGTTATGAAGCAATATACATGGTTTTGTTAATTTTTTGCAAACTACTCTCCATAATCTTTGTTGTACCGTGTCCTGTGTATTTATTGTGCTGTGCAATTATGACTGGAATTGCCAGAATTAAATTTTACATCAAATACTATTTGGATACTATTAGAAAGGGAAAAATTCCACATTCACTCAATCATTTTCAGTTACCGCTTTATCCTGATCAGGGATGCAGTGGATCTGGAGCCTATCCCGGAAACACAGCCTGAATAGGACGCCAGTCCATCACAAAACTCCACATTCATTCAAACAGTAAATATTGTTTTAGCCACTTAACATACAGTGCTGTGTATTGAAGCAAAAAAAGTTATCCTACACCTATCGCCCATGTGAAAAACTAATTCCCCCTTAAACTTAAAATCTGGTTGTGCTACCTTTAGCAGCAATAACTGCAATCAGACTCTTCCAATAACTGGAGATCAGTCTTTCACAGCACGTGGTGGAATTTTGGCCCACTCTTCTTTGCAGAGCTGCTTCAGTTCATCCACACTGCAGGGTTTCCGAGCATGAACTGTCCGTTTAAGGTCCTGCCACAGCATCTAAATGTGGTCAGGACTTTGACTAGGCCACTCCAAAACTTTAATTTAGCTTTTTTGAAGCTATTCAGAGGTGGACTTACTCCAATGCGTTGGATCATTTACTTGCTGCATAATCCAGTTGCTCTTGAGCTTCAGCTTACAGACTGAAGACCGGACATTCTTCACGCCATCACACTTCCACCACCATGCTTGAATGTAGGTATGATGTTCTTTTTATGGAGCTCTGTGTTTGGTTTACGCCAGTTGTAACGAGATCCCCGTCTTTCAAACAGTTCTACTTTCGATTCATTAATCCGTAGAACATTCTCCCAAAAGGTTTGAGGATCATCAAGGTGTGATTTGGCAAAATTCAGACGAGCCTTAATGTTCTTCTGGGTTAGCAGTGGTTTTCACCTCGTCACTCTTCCATGGATGTCATTTTTGCCCAGTGTCTTTCTGATAGTGGAGTCATGAACAGTGACCTTTATTGATGCAAGAGAGGCCTGTAGGTCCTTTGATGTTGTCCTTGGCTCTTTTTTGACTTCCTGGATGAGTAATTGCTGTGCTCTTGGAGGAATTTTGGAAGGTCGACCACTTCTGGGAAGGTTCACTACTGTGCCAAGTTTTTCTATTTGGAGATAATGAGAATCACTGTGGTTCTTTGGAGTCCCAGAGCCTTTGAAATAGCTTTGTAACCCTTCCCAGACCAATGTATTTCAATCACCTTCTTCCTCATCACTTCTGGAATTTTCTTTCAATGTTGACATAGTGTGTTACTGGGTAAGACCTTTTAACCAACTTCATGCTGTTGAAAAAGTTCTATTTAAGTGTTGATTTGATTGAACAGGGTTGCAGTAATCAGGCCTGGTTGCGTCTAGTCCAGCTGAACCCCATTATGAATGCAGTTTCATAGATTTGAGGAATTAGTAACTACAGGGGTAAATACATTTTCACACAGGCCCAGTTGGTATTGGATAACTTTTTTGCTTCAATAAAAAATATTATCATTTAAAAATTGTATTTTGTGTTTACTCAGGTTGCCTATTGACTTATTTGTTTGACTGCTTGTTTGTTGCCCCATGATTCCCATAGAGGTACGACATTCTTGCATATAAATAGGATGGATGTGACAATAAAAACTACTTGATCTACTGTACTTGGCTCTCACCGGCTGTGGGTTGATTCCCTGTAGTGACGTCTGTGTTAGGCTTCTGGCATCAGGGACAGGTTTATACACACCTGTGTCCAGAACAGTGCACAAAAGGCCAACTTATTAACTGTATGATAGGAAAAGAAGACTAAAATGTTAACTTGTGAAATTCACTGGCACGCACCATTGCAGTGTGGCTGTAGGGGGGACCAGTATGCCATCACTGGCTGTGAACAGTCCGAGTCTGGCGTTGCTGTAGGACCCATAGCAGCCGGTCCGTTCTGAGGTGCACCGTTTGGATGTAGATGATAACCAGACGGAGGAGAAAGATTAGGAAATGCAGTAGGAGCGCAAGCTGGAGACGGGATTACATTCCAGCCCCAACCATTCCAGCCCTCCCATGTCTGCTGCTGGTGCCCGTAAGTGGGGTCAGAAGCAGGGAGCTCCATCCTCTTCAGACCCGTTTAAAGTGTCTTTATAGCAACATGAATGAGAACAATTCTGCAAAATAAAACCATCTGATTACTACAATGTTACCTGCAGGTTTGTGATGTGCTGACAGTCCGATCTGACCAGCTTGATGGTCCAGGATCATGAAAATGTAATCTAGGATTATGATCATCTGATCATGTAAAAGAAACTAGCAATTTATTCCAGTACTGATGCGTTACAAATACTCTTATGGTGGGGAAAAAAACCGTTGTAGGCTACATGACATATTAAGGAGTCACCTGGTTGGATGTTGCGCAATCAGCTGATTCTGTGTCGTAGGCTGATGGTACGTGCCGTCTGCGCCATTTGTGCTTCTATTATTATTTTTTAAGCAATCCTTGTTCTGTATTTTCACAAGAAGCGCTTTCTGGTCACGGTGTAGTGGCTGAAATCATTCACAAGCTTGGCGTGGTAACTAAACGAACGGCCATTTTCCGGTGTTCATTTGCAGATCTCCACTCCACGCCTATGCATAGAGAATAATGTAAGGGAGTCGATTCTTTTGAAGAACCGAACACGCGAATCGCCTTTCATATAGGCTCCAGGCTCTTCTGCGATCATGTGTAAGATGGATGGATGGAGAGCTGTAGTAATCATGCACCTGAGTTTTTATGCTTTTCTTCTGTAGGAATTTATAAAAAAAATAGCATAGAACTTCCAGTCACTTACTTCTATATTGAATATATACTTAAATACCTTCTTTATTGTTTGATAATAGACAAGGATTCAAATCATACTGTTTCTTGGATACCGCACTGAACACTGAATAAAAAGAATCACATCTCGCGTAATTCGATTCACTTTACCGGCTTGTTCAAATGAAACGATTCGATTCGATTCAGTAACGTATGTCGTCATTACGTACTGCACGTCACGTGCAGTTAGTACAAACCAAAGCGGTTATTAAAATGAAAGGGATTCATTTAAGATATTAAAACCTAAAAATCCGTTCAAGACTTTGAGTATGCTTTTAAAAGGAAAACACAAAATTTAATTACATAAATACAAATATTTAATCACATGTAATAAGGAGCCTTGCTGGGGAAAAAAACAACAAAATCTCAATCAAATTCAGAAATTCTAATAGTTTCAACTCCAAATACCATTACAAACTATCAGATAACCATTAAAACCATTACCGTTATTGGTCCTTAATAGTATCCACTAGACATACCATGTCACCAACAGAAGGCAACAAATTACCAGTAGACCCACAGGGACCATTGCAGTTACCATTAAAACGAATACAATTCCCATTATAATCATTAAAACCATTACACATTCTATGAGGGTTTCTATTGGGGTTTTTTTTTCAGCAAGGATAGGCTATTAAAGTGAATGAAAGTGAAGATCTGCCTCCTGCATCAACTGATTCATGTCATTTGTAGCAAGAATTTGCTTATAATAAATTCAAATGAACTGGCATGATGAAAATGTTAAGGTAAATCGTGCCACCCATTTAATTTGTAATTAAAGATAAAGATTTAGAAACGTAATAATAAATACAATTACTTTGATAATAGTAGGTTGTATCTACCTGGCTAAGCTTTGAGAAACATGGGTTTGGATTAATAACATAAATATAGTATATGTTTAATATCATCTTAACAGACAGCCTTACTATATAGTTCACGGAAATTAAAAACTGTCTTGGCTATAAAAATCTCTAACAATCCATTAGACTATCAACATTATACCAGAGCTGGCTAATGTATTGTTTCAAATACAAATTGTTTTGCTGTTAAATATTGATTTGTCGGGGGGAAAAAAGAAGCATTTTAACTATTTTTAAATATTTTAAATTTTATATTTTAAATACTTTTTCTCGTATCTAAGTTTTGTTGCAAATTAATTAGCATCACAAGAGATTTTATCAAAGTGTTTTAATCAACAGTTATGATTATTTTATTGTATTATTGCACTTATTATTGGTAATAAACACCAGCATCACCCCTGACACTGAGACGGTGCTATACTCAGGATGAACATTAGAGGTCAGTAATGAGGGTTCAGTGTCCCGCTGATAATACTTCCGGTGTAGAATAATAACAGCGGTCCCGCGTGCTGAAGAAGAATCAAAACATCACGGAAGTTTCATTTTTAAACATGCGACGACGTACTTCAGGTAAAGTATATCATGCAGCATATGTTATGTCGTCATATCATGATCTTTAACAGTTCTTGTGTTTTGCTTTGAGCTACTAAAGTTTGATACGTAGTTAAAAACTAACATAGATGCCAACGTTTGATCAACACACGTGAGCTGGTTTTTTTGTGCTTTTGCATGGCATTATTTTTGTGTCAAATTTCTGCATGCAAGATCATATTTTGAGCGCGTAAGATATGACGGGAAATCCGTGACAAAAATCCGAGTGCGTTATTAACACTAGATATATATTATACAGGCTATGTAGAGTGGGGATAACGATCATAATCTTTAATAATAAACAGTAAAAATACAACATCAAAGTGTATAAATGCCCCCTTTTTAAAGAAAAAGTACCCAGTAGTGTTTTTATAGAGATTTCACTCTGTGCTGTTAGAATATCAGTTTTGTAGTCAAAAGGTAAGAACAGAGAGCTTAACAACAACCGGCGACTAAACACGAACACTTAAACACTACTGTAATCTATTGAGGGAAAAAAGACCGAAAATAATGGATAAGAAGTGCACGAGAGTAGAATGAACCGGTCCTGTGTGTGTGTGTGTATATCAGTGATTACGACCCATACTGAGTTCAGAATGTTAAGGAATACAAAGATGGCGGCGCAGTAGCCTCACTGTTGGTGACGTCATGAGCTATCCGTTTTTATATAGAGATCAATGCGTACAACTTTACTACAAAGTAGGCGAAAAGCAGAATGTCAGAATTCTCAGTAGGCGAGAAATACCCGGAAATACCTGGCGTACTGCTTCCGGCGAGATTTTGCAGTGTGTGACAGATGGACACTACGCGAGTCAAACAACCCCATAATGCAACGGGAGCTCAGAAAAACAATGGCGGAAGACAGTGCGTCGGTGTCATGCTTAAAAAGGGCCTTGGTAGAACAGGGCTTGTCAAACAATATCTGAATAAATTGTTCACTTGTTGGAGGTTTAAACAAGAAAACAGTTGTCACAACGTTTGAAGCTTTTTTTTTTGTAATCTCAATCATGCTTTAGCCGGCTAAGCTAACGGCAACGAATTTACCTCAGCCTGTTAGCCCCGCCCACATTACATTACACTAATTCAGTTAAATTTTCTGATGTGCATTTTGCTATTAGTGCGATGATGGCGTATTATTGTAATCATAATACAAACACATACTGTTTCACCGGCCGTGCAGTAGGTGCTGCATCGAATGCAGTGTGTAGTGTCGCAGTACGCGATTTAGGACGCAGCCTAGATGTTAACGCGCGGAAAGGAGAGAACTCGCGCACGCGAGGAAAAATCTGTGTGCTTTGCTCACGCGAACCTTTTTATTTTGTCAGCAGTGGGCGGGCCCAACTGGGTTGATTGTATCCTCAAATATCATTGGCTAACTAATTTTTTCCAGAAATCTGTTCTGATTGGCTGCCTGGCACCGTGGCGAACCATTAGCGAAGTCGGGGTACGTTTACACATACAGCGACTCGCAGCAACAAAGCGACCGGAGACCATTCATTTTCAGTGTGAGCTGGCGACCATTGGTGACTAGATGTGGGCGTGTCCAGCAACTTTGAAAGTTGAGAAAGGTCTATTTTTATTCTTTTTGCGGTTGTAATTTACTGCACATGTGAGCGAGATCCAAAAATCTGAGCCTTATTAACACGCTTGCATTTTTGGTACGGATTTGTCATCATATTTTACGCGGTCAAAATTTTGCCTTGCACGTGCAGAAATTTGACACAAATGTAGTTTATAGCTCCTATAATGTAAGTTACACAACATTAATTGTAACTATAAATGGATAAAAACTACTTCCTCAACTTTAACGCCACCTCATCGTTGATTACTTTCTTTCAACAGCACCCCCAGTCGTGTTTTATGCACTATGTGGTTTAGACACATGTTTACACTGAGATGTCAGTTTACCACCCCCCCCCCCCCCCCCCCCATTTACATCTGATCTTCTGTATCCGAATCACTTTCATATTATATTTGGTTAATTCTTCTTCCTTTCAGACGCTATCAGTGAGGATGTAGAGCACTCTGTAAGTACAGAAGAACCCCCTAGAAAAAAGAAAAAGAGGGAGAAGACAAAGGAAGTGAACGAAGCCAAGGAGTTGGAGACACAAAGCAATGAAAAGAGAGAAGAACCACCAGCTATGAAGAAGGAAAAGAAGCTGAAAGAGTCACAGGTGAATATTGCAGAAGAGAGAAATGAGGCACCGCAAGTAAATTTAGTAGTGGAGTCAGAGACACGAAGCAACAAAGAACTGGAAAAGAAAAGGAAAAGGAAAAAGACTCTGAAAGAGTCTGAGGAGAATATTGCAGAAGAGAGTAAGGAGACTGAGGAAGTAAATTTAGCAATGGAGGCAGAGACACGAAGCAACAAAGAACTGGAAAAGAAAAGGAAAAGGAAAAAGACTCTGAAAGAGTCCGAGGAGAATATTGCAGAAGAGAGTAAGGAGACTGAGGAAGTAAATTTAGCAATGGAGGCAGAGACACGAAGCAACAAAGAACTGGAAAAGAAAAGGAAAAGGAAAAAGACTCTGAAAGAGTCCGAGGAGAATGTTGCAGAAGAGAGTAAGGAGACTGAGGAAGTAAATTTAGCAGTGGAGGCAGAGACACGAAGCAACAAAGAACTGGAAAAGAAAAGGAAAAGGAAAAAGACTCTGAAAGAGTCCGAGGAGAATATTGCAGAAGAGAGTAAGGAGACTGAGGAAGTAAATTTAGCAGTGGAGGCAGAGACACGAAGCAACAAAGAACTGGAGAAGAAAAGGAAAAGGAAAAAGACTCTGAAAGAGTCCGAGGAGAATATTGCAGAAGAGAGTAAAGAGATGGAGGAAGTAAATTTAGCAGAGGAGGCAGAGACACGAAGCAACAAAGAACTGGAAAAGAAGAAAGGTAAATCAAAAGACAAGAATCGTGACAGTTTGGAAAAAAAATCTCTTCCAAACATCAAGAAAAAGAGAACACAGGGGGAAAAAAAAGAGGGCCCAGGAATCCGAAAAACAGCGTTGACTGTGATTGATGAAAAACTTTTGCAGCAGATGAAAGAATTTATTCCTGATATCGAGTCAAGGGAGGTGATGAACATGAGTAAAATGATCAAATACGACATGCCAAGATTTAAGGAATTCAAACAACAAGGTAAGTGAAACGGTTTGGCTGGTTGATGCAAAATTATTGTGCACTGATATTTAATTAAGGAGGGCTTTATTTTGGTCTTTGTCTCTAGGCATCTCTTTGAATATCGGACGTTTCACTGTAAAAGAAAACGACAGGCTGAGGAAGAACGTCAAAGACTTCATGGCTCTCACCGCAATAGATAACCCCACCAAGCTGTTCTTCACACATCGCTTTAAGACGGAACAGGAGAATATAAAGAAGCTCAAAGTGAGACACAAGTTCTTTGAAAGGATAGGTGAGTGTGTATTTGTCCATCTTTTACCCATCATTACTGCTGCTGTATTTATTATTATTATTATTATTATTATTATTATTAATATTATCTATAGTCAGTTACTGGATTTGCACAACATTTTGTTTTTACTTCACAACCTCAGACATATTTGCAAGAATCCTAAGTGTTAGGATTGTGTACAAAAGTTAGCACCCCCCTTCGGGTTTTTTTAATAGTTATAAATGAAATGTGAGTGTAGACAACAATTCAGAGTCAATTGTATTTCTGTTGTATTGCCTTTCCTGAATTTTAAACTGTATGAGTGGACTGTGTAATCTGAATTTGTCTAATCTATTTTATAACAGCGGAAGGAATTCCCAGATCCTGCTATTATATTTATGCTCGTGGAAGAAGAATGTTTGATGAGAAAAACTACCAGGGAGAGTAAGGACTGTTTGATTAAGTGTATGAGAATATGCACAATAGATGTAATATTTTCTTCATAAGATAATGTGCGTCTTCTAATGTCGATAAAAGTTGTATTTATGTCTACGAGTATTGTGTATGTGTGTGTTTTTAAGGTTTACAGCGGCAGAACTTCACGCGTTGAACAAGTTGCATACTTTACATGGTAGTAATTGGAAGAAGATTTCAGAGTTGACTGGTCGAAGTGCAATGTCACTCCAGAAACGTTACACACAGATTGGTAAATAAAATAATATAAAATGTGGAGGAAAAAAACCTCATGACTTGTCTAAAATGCCATTTACACAATGGAATGTTGCTTCTGTGCTTGCTCTGTGTCATTCAGCTGATAACGAAGGCCCCTGGTCCAAAAAGGAGGTACAGAGACTTTTGAGAGCTGTACGAGATCACGTAGTGAGCAAAATCCCAGGTGGAGCTGACAATTACGACTCCGTAAGAGTGACGAAGGAAGTGTTGTATAAAAGGCTCCCCTTGATGAAGATCTCTAAGAAGGTGAAAACTCGTTCGTGGACTCAGTGCAGGGAGAAATGGTGAGAAGCCATGTGCATTTTTGATGTTTTGGATTTTCATTTCTGAAGCTTTTGTTTATAATGTTTTCAACACAATCGTAACACAAGAATGGCATTTCTAAGCTTGTGGAATATAACGATTTAATCATCCCTACGTAATACATTGGCACGATATCCAGCGACAGTTACGCCGATTTAAATTGTATTTCCAGAAGTGCAAACTATTGCGTAAGGGCCTCTGCAGTTTAACATCGTAGTACACTGGTACAAATTATCATTCAAATATACAGTATATACAAGAAAAAGAGCAGTCTTTTTCTTCCTCAATAAAATGGGAGATAATTTGAACACCATTTAGAAGGCCCGCCCCCTTCTGCCAATCTAGTACACCCCATTTCATAATAAATGGAGAAATGTTTTAGTTTCAATTGTGGTTTGTCTCTTTGTTTCGTACCCACTTGTTTCGCATATTATAATAGGACTATTATCGTATTGTTTTTAGGATGGGTATTTTGGCAATGAGAATGTCCTTTGGAACCTTGCTCAGTCAGAAGAAATCTCTCGATGTCCAGATCAAACTCATAAAAGGGTATGTAGTAAGCCTACTGATTATTTCAGAATCATATATATATATATATATATATATATATATATATATAAAAATCAGAATGGCAAAGCAGGCTATGAGTACTCAGTGTGAACACAATACTGTACTGATAATAATGCAGATGATTTAATGTATTGATTTTAATCTACTGTACCTAGGCCCAAACCCATTGCTGCTCTGACTGTGTGTTACACTGTTTGTAAAGTATATTCTTTACTCCACAGGATATATGAAATGGATATCGACGATGTTGCCCATGTCAACTGGGAGGACCTAACAGCACTGATTGGGTAAAGGCGTCTCTAGGAGCTCATATATCGATTCATGTACCACTGGTGTCATATAAACAACACTATTATACATCACTGACATCTTTATCCAAAAATAAATTTATATTATCACAGATTTCTTAAGATGTTTATATGCAGATAAGTGTAAATATTTTCATACCCTTAAGACAAAATGCAGGAGAAAAATCAAATGTAATAGGTGTATGTTATGTATATGCTTTTGCATAGGCTGTATGTAGGCCTAATATAATAAAGATAGTAGTTTGGAAGGCTATTAGACCCAGCAGCAGTGTGTACTGATAGACATGTCCACACAAACACAGCGTTTTACATACAGTATAGTATTATGTTGCACATCACAACAAGGTTGCATGGTTCATTGATGAACTGAAGGAAGTCATGTAACATTGATCCAAAAACTATTGGGAATTTGATGGTAAGACAAATAATAAGCTAAACATTATAAAATACATTATGTATTACAAGGTGTCTGAAAAGCCCCACAACTAATACGTTATGCAAACACGTCAGTCGGAATATGTTGAAAAGAAATGCACAAGAACATGAGAAAATGAGTAGAGCGTATGTTGACTTTCATTGATTCGTGACACTGAGTAACATGCATTATTATATGCAAAAAGAACAATTAAGGATTACACTTTCGGTAGCATTTTCTTCTAAATACCATTTCTGGCTTTTGTTTTTGTTCCTCAAAGCAGTTTGGAGCCCTGGTTATTATGCACTGTGTTTTAAATTAGGTTAAATCTTAAATTAGTATTTTATAGATAAAGTACATGTTCCTATTTTGACCCAGAAAATATGGGTCAAATTTTTGTACGCTGCTGTAACACTATATATCTGATATGTTGAGGGATTTAGGAAGTACCTCTTTGCTGTTTGTAATACAGCTTGTTGAGGGGTTTTGCATTAAGTTCCAAAATGATCATAAGTGCGAAGTCTTAAACAGTGGTTGTTTTCCCCCCTCTGTGTATAATCTTAAACCAGCATGGTTTATTTTCTCAATAGGGATCTACCTCCAACGTACATCCAAAGGAAATGGCACAAAATGAAAGTGTGCTGTGTGCCTAACTGGCAAAAAAAGAGTTTTGGAGGTAAGCTATTTGTTTTTGTTTTTTTTAAATAATTTATGCAAATTTTTTTTTTTTGCTGAACAGTGTCATTAAATCAAGACCGTAAGATAAGATAGTTCCCAGGCAGTTCTGTATTATATTTAGATTTTTTTTCAAGCAAATCCTGTGTTTCTGCACTGAACTACACCTACAGAGCACAAAACTCTGGAGAAAACATATGTTGAGTCTCTTACACTTTTTATTGAAATTTCACCAGATATTGTTGACTTTATGTACGAGACCATCTTACCACAGCTGGAGCAGACGCTGGCATCCTGCAAGGGCTCTGATGAGACTCAGCATAATGAAAACCAGGAGAGCTATCTTCTCTCAAACATCTTTCAGGACATTGAGGACGATGATGACAGCAGTGAAGTGAATACTCAAATCATGTGATCATGTGGACCAATACTGACTAATTAAGGATATTAAAAACTTACTCAATTACAAACTTTGACTACATGGAAGTTTATGGTCGGTCGCTGTTTTCTCATCATATTACGTTTAACGTTAATGCTTTTCTGGTTAATTGTAAATTTGCTTGAAATGTATTTTGCAGATTTATTTTTGTGATGGTCAAATTTCTAATAGCAAAGAATATAAATAAATGTTATTGTGCTGTCTTTTACAGAATTTCATACGAAGTGTGGATTTGCTTATTTTGTTTTTATTCTGTATGAGACTGAATCTGCTACATTAGCTACAGCTGTAGGTTCAGTGCTTCAGAGCACCCATAGCCTGTTCCAGTGCCTTTGAGCTGCAGTAGTCATAATCCCAGCCCAGGAACCACCCTGTGAATGTGGGAGGCTCAAAACCCTGCGCTATCTTCACAACAGGAGTCCTCTTGTCTCTGATGGCAGGATGGGTTTCGATGTATCTGACAGCTTAAGAGAAAGTGGACAGAATGAGCAATTAGTCATGTGATCATATACATTGGGCAACATTTTAAAGTGGTGGTTGAGATTTTAAACATAAGACAGTGACAAATGCCGTGTCAGGCCTTTTGCGATGCCAGGCATATTCCATAGCTACTTACTAGTTCTGGGATTTGCATTTGATACTTTTTTTTTTTTTTTTTAAACCAGACATCAGAACAAGACATTTAAAAGGGGGGGGGGGTGGGAATCCAACTTCACACAGTAATTAAAAAAGTAATATATGTAAACTAGAGCATAGAAGGTATAACCTAGCTTTATAAACAGGGGGAGTACCTGATGCCACAGCCTCTATTTTTTCTTCTTCATTGGCTTCTTTTCCAAGCCAAACAAAGACCTTGGAAGTAAATAGAAGCATCACTACATTGGTCATCTCTGTGCACAACCTGGGTTCACTCATCGTGCTACTCAAACATGTACCTCTTCCCAAGTGTCTAGGATCATAATGTCATCAGGAGCCAGATCCTCTTGAGTCATCTCCCCTGGTACTTCCTCGATCTGATTGGGAAAACCTGTCTTTTAAATCGACTGAGTGATGTATGGAGTGATGAATGTGCACAACTGCTAGTTATTTTCACATCATTGAAAGAAAAAAAGGTTAACAAGTCACTCACGTGGAACTGTCCCGTTTTGTTAGAGCAAGCAAACAGACGGGGAGGATGAGAGTCTATTTTACTCTTCAGTCTTTCTGATGTGCGATATTCTGTTTTCCCTCCAAGAGCTTCCCAGAAGTTATCTTCAAAAACAAGCAGTGGGCAAAAAATAAAAATAAATTAAGAGTTATTTTACAAACAACCGCAACACTAACAGCATAGACAACATTTCAGTTCAATCAGCTGTCATACCTCCTTCTTCACCTTCGGTCACTTCAGAAATCTGCACTCCTAAAGTCTCGCTGAGCTTTTTAGCTCCATGCTTCTCAACAGCACTGGCACCATGACCCACCCATAGCACAGAGTCTGATGGGTTCAGCAAAAGGAATACGTCATTGGAGTTGAGGTTAGAGGCCACTGGATCAACCTTTATTGGGATGAAATAAATAAATAAATAAATAAATAAATAAATAAATAAAGTTATCCCCCCCCATAGCACAAAATAGACATGCACATGCTTCAGTCCATTTGAGCAACTCACCTCAACTGCCCTCGTGTTCCCAGCAGCATTGGACCGAACTTGAAAAAGGCGGATTGCTGATGCTTTTGACTGACCACCTTCTCTGGAAGTCCCACCTTTGTAAACAACCATTGGTTCAGCTCCAAAAAGACTCATGAGGTGGACAGGCTCTTTGCCTTGAATCACTCGGACCTAAGGCAAGGAGATGATCGCATAAGTATATTTAAATCCATTTTTCCTTCAAGCCCTTTAATAACATGATTAAATCACAGATGGGTGGTTGTTGAACCCTTTGATATTTTGAGGATGTCCATGGCTAAGATTTCAAATGAAGCACCTTCCTGCAGGTTAGGTTAATCATCCCAGCCTACACCATGGTATTATTTTGTGAATGTGTGGAACTGGTCAAAAAGAAATAAAGAACACTTGCAGAAACATGTACCCAAGTACTAATTAATAATCCATGACATGAAACTTATCCAAGTCTTAAACTAAACAACTTTCTAGTTAATAGGGATTATAGATGTAGGTATAAATCCATAATGACAGCAAGTAATAATGTCAACCAGTCATCGGTCACCTGCACCGCTCCTCCTCCCAGTTCCTCATCCAGTTGAGTGGCCAAGACGGAGGAAGCTCCTTTCTCAATTTGGCTGGAATCCTCTCCCTGCCTGTGTACCAAAAAAAACCCCAAACAACAACTGCAGTCATCCATGTCATACAAGGGATACAAATAACAGTGCAACAGATACTGTTAGTTGACCTTGTTGGATACTGTTACTTGTAACATGAACACACAAAGCTGGTTATTCAACATGAACTCCTTATCACCACGAGGATGGTGTAGTCTTTGTTTCTCACCAAATGTAGATAATCTGTCCTCGACGGTTCCCGTGCTGGTAGTTATACAGTATGATGTAACTGTCTCCTCCATAGAACTGCCCATAGGTTGAGGGATCAACATCCACCTTGTCTGATCCTTCAACGCGCCAAATCTTCATATAAAAATACGGAATTGAAGATTGCATTGGTTTAAAAAAAAAAAAAAAAAAAAAAGAGCTCTTCAGTAGCTGTACACTACATATACATTCACTGGCCCCTTTACAGGACCCCTTCTTATTCATGCAGTTATCTGATCAGCCAATCATATGGCAGCAGTGACATGCATAAAGTCATGCAGATACAGATTTTCACATCAAACGTGGTTTTATTCCAATATTCAACTGTACAGTTTCACTGAGCCAGTGTCCAATGTAGCCTCACGTTCCTGTATTTGGCTGACAAGAGTGGAACCTGATCTGGTTGTCTGCTGTTGCCCAAGTCTACGCATTGTGCTGCTGCCACCGCCGCATGATTAGATAATTACATGAATAATCCAGGTGTATAGTATTCCTAAAATACTATATAACACGGCATGTCCCATATCTTTCAGTTGAAGTCATTTCTAAATCGTACTTTTATACATAATACATTTTCACCTTTTTCTCTCCCTCCCCTTTGTCAATCATCCCATGCTGAGCAGCCATAGCACTCGAGAGATGGAGCATAGATGCATCAAAGGGTACTTTCTCAATCTTGGCAATCTTGTTGGATACATATCCCTTTCCCAATCCTTCAGTCTGGGCCACATCATGCCAGGATTTGAAGAACTGTTTAAAAAGTGGAGTCTCCCCATTTTCAGGCAGGATCTGGACCTGGGTGTGTTTTGGGTACCCCATTCTCTGAATGAACTCTTCTGCAGCCTTCAACCCTGCACTCCTCTCCTCTGGGCCAGCTTCTTTACCTGTAATTGATTCATTAATACTTAATCAGGAAGGTGTCTTTCTTAATGGGTTTTAAAAAAAAGAAAAAAAAAAAGAAAAGATGCAGCACACTACATCATAAATGGTTGTAAAGCGTAAAACTTAATATGGGTCTCTCCAGACCTTTCCAGACAAAGATCTTGCCGTTGCAACCATGGTCCAAGATAAAACAGTCAGTCGACTCCAGTGCACTCTGAGAGAATGGATTCTCTGCTGCGACCAACGTGATAGACATATTTCCACTGGCATCTGACACCTTAGTGTTGGATTTTAATGACCAGTTATACATTTTCAGTGTACCAATTTCAGTCAATATCTAATCTGATAAAGAAATAAAATTAGCTGGATCTTACCTTGTATAACGTGGCCATCTTTCTATTTGATGAATCAGTCTCAGAGTCATCACAGTCTGAATCAGGAAGCTCAGGCTTTGGTCCAAGAATCTTAATGGCATTATAGGAGTTTGTTGTTTATAAAAAATAGTTTTGGGAAATAGCATGAAGGCATGGAGACAAATTTTGGGACTTGGCATGATAAAAAAAACTAAATGTAGCTGAGAAATTGATCTGAAAATTAAACGTAGCACTAGATTTCACATGTTTAGTCATGGCTGTATGAATTTAATCCAATGACCATGCTTTTAGAGGATGCAGAAAATACTCTAGACAATTGTACCTCCAGCATCTTGTCAGGCTCCAACCCCTCTTCACACATATACAATTTTGCTCTTCCAGCTCGCTCGTTATCACGGATGCCCTTAGAAACGTTCGTGGTTTTTAACCTTTCAAAGTGATTGCTCTTTGTTCCACACCATTGGTAGATTTCCTGGGATACATCATAACAACAAAAGGGCTGCTTAATAAGTTACATTTTACAATGTATAAAAATCTGACAATATTGACATGCAGTGAATGTCTACTCCCTTACATCTCCAAGGTCCAGAATGAAACAGTCTCCCTGGTTGAAGCTACCCCAGCTCACAGGAACCTCAGTAGCCCTCACTGTTCGTCTGCCTGTAACATGGAGGACTCTATGTATTCCTGCCCCATTAGAGGCCACGTGTCTAAACCCTGATGCCACACCACCTTGCTGAAGCATTAAAAGAACTGTAAATTCATTGACAGTTCAAGTCATGCATCATTTGTCATCATCATGTTTAAAATTTATAGTCCTGCTTACCATGTACTTAAGACCTGATTTGAAGTAACCTACAAATGTTTCAGATTCATGGCCCTGGACCTCTCGATACTGAACAGGTGTTCCCCCAAGATAGTCATCCATTTGGACAGCAAAAATGGCTGCAGCAGCACTCTCGTCTATAGTGCAGGCATTACCTGGACACAAAGAGGAAATGCATAGCCTAACTAGAACATGCTGAACCAACCCCCCCCCCAAAAAAAAGGAGTACATCACAAACTTGTATTGTTTAGGTCACAGTCTCACCTTGCCAAAAATGAAGATCGTACTGCAGACTTCCTAAACGTTGCTTGATGGTATTGAGGACAATGTACGTGTCTCCTGTATAGAAACTCCCATAAAGATTCTCAGGCACTGATGCCAAATCC
The DNA here is from genome assembly GCF_023375685.1 of Ictalurus furcatus. Classification (NCBI taxonomy): domain Eukaryota; kingdom Metazoa; phylum Chordata; class Actinopteri; order Siluriformes; family Ictaluridae; genus Ictalurus; species Ictalurus furcatus. The sequence goes on along the minus strand of NC_071276.1, from coordinate 15,035,525 downwards.
ATTTTCTCAATCCTCCATACCTGCAGACCAGGTTTCTGTCCTGCCTTCTTAAACTCAGGATGATAAACCATGCTTCAAGTGAAGAAACTGTGAATTTTAGACAGCCGCATGTCAAGAAAGAGTAATCTGTAATCTAAAGGCATGTTTGATACCTTTGCGACATAAAATGCATCAATTCTACTTGTATATTTGCCCAAATCTACATTAAAACAGGAGCTTAATTTTGTATTAACCAAATACCCACCACCTCTTGAGAAAAGTAAACATTTCAGGTCATTAATGCAATCAAGTTAAACCAAAATAAGAATTCATGCAATCAATCCGTTGTTTTACAGCTTTTCCACAACACTCTAGGTAACATACCTGTTGCTAAACTCAACTGATTTTGTGCGTTAGATAAGCTGTTCAGAATGAGCTGAGGAGAAAAAGGACAGCAGTTGCTCCTACCCAGCACAGGTGTGCTTTATCCCTGATCATCAAGGACAAACCACACCCATCATACTCATTTTCCACAGCTAGGTATTATGTTCCCTACTTGCAACTTACCATATCTCTCTACTAACTTTTCCTACTTTTGGATTTATTTTTCTGCTTCACAACGTACCTGCAGAAACTTTATTTTGCTGCTCACTTTCCTTCATGCCACATATAATTTGGTCATTTTTGTAATCTGTAACAAAAACAACAGATAGGCCTAGACTGGGGAGAACACTGGAGGAAAACATCTTGTTACAGCTAACATGTATTTGCATTATGGGTATTCTGCAACCTCAACTGTGAATTAATTCATTATTTCATTTATTTTACACTATAAAATAAATATACTATACTCCGCAAAAAAATTGCACCTTTCTTCCTTCTTTCATATCATCCTGTTAGGGGTCCAAGCACCAAAGCTGCTTGGAACCTTATTGTAAATGTTAGAATCTTTCTTTCTGTCTGTCTGTCTGTCTTCTGCTTTAAAATTAATCATTCAGACCAAACAATAGAGACCTGAAACTTGGTCAATAGGTAGTACTCCCTCCCTCTTTTCAGGCAAGCGAGATGGGCCTGATCGGCCTAATGGTGGCACTATAGTTCAGGGTTTTATGTTTTGGTCCATATCTCTTGAACCAGGAGCCCTGTAAACAAAATCTAACTTAAATTGCCACTGGGGACACTACTTATGTTAGTGCACACAAAAACAAGCAGGAAAATAACCTGTACAATGAAATTTTGGTGTCAGACTTTGGTGTAAAACTTTATATATTGCATCCTGATGATCTACAAGTGGATGTTTGATGATGATCTAGATCCTTAAAAACATGGCCACCAACTGTCAATCAGATTTCAGCAGGCATTTGACAGGGTACACATGGAGCTATTGTAAAATATCATCATCATCATCATCATCATCATCTATTTTCCATACTGTTTATCCTACACAGGGTTGCGGGGGAGCAATCTATCCCATCCCTATCCCAGAGACACACACTCTAGATCATTTTGGAATTCCCCCCCCCTCCCCCTCCCCCTCCCCCTTCCATCTCCCCCTTCCATATTACTGCTTTTGGGTCACCACTTAATAGAGGACAAAAAGGTCTTGAAATGAGATCAGTTGAGAGCCACTGCTCCACATCATTTGGACAGTAAAATTAAGTGGTCTTTTGCACATGGCTAGAAAACAGCAAATTTCCATAATATACTCAGTAGAATGTAATATACGCTGAATTAAATAATCACTGCCTCTCACACCATGCGTCGTGTCAGATATGGATCGAATCAGAATTTGTCTAAATAAACAAACAAACAAACAAACAAACCGTCTGACTTCCGGGTTTGGCCTCTGCGCGCTCCGGTGTGTCCACTAGAGGGCGCCGGAGTCACTGTTTTGATAGACGTGTAGGAAGAAGGTGGACGCCATCGGTGCTCGAATCTGCTCAGGTCTACAGGAGCCGGCTTGAATTCTTATTTTAGGTAACGTTTCTTAGCCTCATGCGGTTAAGAAATATATGATTGTATAATGCTTTTAAAATGCTCTCGGGGTGGTTCTTTGTGTTTGGCTGTTTTCCCCGAGCTCTGTGTGGAGCTCGGTTAAGGAAGCTGAGCTAAGCTAGGACGTCGAAAATATCCGACTTAGCGAAGGTTTATATCATTTGAATTTAAAAAGGCCTGATATTGTGCTTTGTTTGACCCGAAACACTGTCTTACTCTGTGCTCCAGCTCATCCGGGCCTTGCCATGACAGTCGCCTGTACACGGAAAGAGAACGGTCCGTTAATAACTAGATGGACGGATAGATATGAATGCTAGGCGAACTAGCTAGCTAGCTAACTAACTAACGGCTATTTAATGTCTTCCTAGCACCGGCCTGCATCAGTCTCTTAGCCACTTAGCACGGTGATTTGTTTACGTGCATGACTAGCTAATAAGACGTCATTAGGCAGTACAGGTGACCAGACAAGCTTTTACAAGACTTCTTGGGACACATACCTCTTCTTTCAGTACATACTCGAACATAATTGTGTTAATTATATTAGCTGTTAATTATATCTAGCTTGTTAGCTCGCTAGGCGTTAGCCAGGTTCATGTCGAGACAATAGTGTGTCACCTGACTAGCCTTCAGTGAAGCATCAGCAAGCGGCTAATTTAACACCAGCTATACTTTGTGCTTTAATCTTTTATATTTCTTTATATATATAATATTAAAATTAAAATTTGTCTTGTTTTTTGTTTTCTTCTCCCCCAGAACCAAAATGACGACTGCACCATATAACTATTCCTATATCTTCAAATATATCATTATTGGTAAGTGACGTGCTGCATGTGAACATTTTTTTTAGATTTTGCGAGGTTTTATTGTTCTTCTTTTTTTTCATTAATTAGTAAGTAAGTCAATTTTATTTGTAAAACATTTTAACACAGCAAAGCTGACCAAAGTGCTGTACAGAGTAAAGAAAAGTACAATAGGAAAACAGAATAAAAGCAAATAAAGGTAGACAATAGTAAAAAAAAAAGAGAGAGAGAGAGATTAAAACGCCTGGGAGAAGAGATGTGCTTTCAGCCTCTTTTTAAAAATGATAATAGAAGGTGCGAGGCGGATGTCCAGTGGCAGTTGATCCCACACACGAGGGGCAGTGACTGAAAAAGCTCTATCCCTCTTAGTTTTTAAATGGGATTGAGGGACATACAGAAGAAACCTATCAGAAGATCTTAGAAATCTGTTAGATGAATGTGGTGTAAGAAGATCTTTGAGATAAGGAGGAGCTTGATCATTAAGTGTTTTAAAGACAAAACTGAATCCTAAAATGGACCGGGAGCCAATGGAGTGATGCTAAAATTTACTTATTAAAAATGTTGTTTTTTTTTTTTTAAATTGCTTTAAGATATTTGCTTGACACTGTTTTGTGTTTATTTTTCCAGGTGATATGGGGGTTGGGAAGTCATGTTTGCTCCACCAGTTTACAGAAAAGAAATGTAAGTAATGCTACCTAATGAGCCACGCTTACAGGCAGGTGATGAATTAAAGGGGAAAATGTCCAGAGCTTCAGTTCCCCTTAGATCCTGAAGGGATGGGAAAGATAATCGCTCAGTTGGTGTTTTGATAATGATAACGATGGTGGTGGAGAGCACAGTCGTGAGAAAACCTTCTGTAGGTGTTCAGTTGGGTGGAGATCTGGTGACTGAAGGCCATGGCGTATGATTTATAGTGCGTTCAGGTCCTCCTGGGAAGTTCGTATTTACGAGTTGGGAAGTCGTAACTACGGCATCAGGTGCGTTCAGGTCACTTTGGTCGGAGCAAGATGGCGACGTACCTTCTCTCTATTAACTGCAAAAGGTTTTCTAACTCTACTTCTAGAAAATGAAGAAAAAAACCCCAAACTTAATAATTTTAATAACTTGCTGCATATGTATAATAACTGAAATCAGCTTCCGAGACAAGTAAACATTCAATTTCAACAAATTTACTGTCAACTACAGACGTTGCAGCCATTGATTCTGCCATGTTTTCTTTCTGACACTCCTCACTCGTAAATGTGACTTTGTGATGGCGTTCATGTGCATTCAACTCGTAAATACGATCTTTCCGGCATGACTTGAACGCACCATTGCATCATTTTCATCTTCAAAGTACTCAGTGAGTCCTCGTACCCCAGAAGAGGGAGAAGAGTACCACTCCCCTCAGGATAGAAATATTTCATTGTAGGGTGGAGGTGATCAGTCAGAAGGGCTTTGTATTGGTTTGAGAAACAGGAAATACAACATTATACAAAATTACTTATGGTACTTCTGGTATTTTGAAGCTTTAGATTCACGATACTACCATAGTACCTGTATACCGTGCAACCCTATTCATAACCCCCCTTAACCCTGCTAGGCCCAAAAAAAACCTTGTAAAAGTATTGCCTAAACAGTTATTAACTGGTAAACATTGTGAACAGTTAGAAACATAACAGTAGTGTACATTTTCAATATAATCCTTTTACAGATATTTATAATGTGTTGGATTTCAAACTTTATTTAGGCCTATTTAAATTATAATTTTTTTTTCTCCTTTTGGCCAAAAAATTGGACACACATTAGCTATGTTTCCATCCAAGTTACAAATTAAACTTGTGTGGAAAAATTGGACTATCGCATAAAACATTTGGAAATAAAGCACAGTTTCCATCCCATGTGTTCACACTTTCTGGGGAAACTGGCGTGTCTCGCTCTCCGCCATTTTTATTTCTCTGAGCCAATTATCCAATCACATGAATTGTTGAGGTCAAGTCACATGATTTTTTTGAGGAATCGAGGAATTAATTCGGTGAATGCGTTTCCATTGTAATTTATGTGCATGTCATCTTATCGAGGGGGAAAAAAAAATTCGCCTCGATTGAGCACGCACGTTTTCTATGCTGGTGAAGTCTCCACTATAACAGGTCAGGTGAAAGGTGTTGATGTAAATTTCCACAATCACGGGTTCAGTTAGTGCGCTTGTTCTAATGCGTTATCATTTCTATAACAGCAGCTTACAAAGAGGAAGGAGTCTCCAGTGTCATGAGGAGTGTATGATGTGTTGTTTGTTCGTTCTTGTCCGACTCAGTCATGGCGGACTGCCCTCACACGATCGGGGTGGAGTTCGGCACACGGATAATCGAGGTGAGCGGGCAGAAGGTGAAGCTGCAGATTTGGGACACGGCGGGTCAGGAGCGATTCCGCGCAGTCACGCGCAGCTACTACAGAGGAGCCGCCGGCGCTCTCATGGTGTACGACATCACCAGGTAGAGTGGAGTATTTTCTGTAAAGCTTTAAGGAGATATCTCATCATCTGAAACTGGAGGATTTGAGGATTTAAAAACCCCTAAATGAACCTATAAGAATATAGTCATTGGATTTCACACTTGACACCACTTTGTTTAAAGTGTAAAGTGGTACCCGGTGCTCATTCTCTGCAGGCGAAGCACGTACAACCACCTGAGCAGCTGGCTGACTGACGCAAGGAATCTCACCAACCCCAATACAGTAAGTCTACGAAACGGGATCCTGTGAAACGTCAGAAATCATACCTGTAGTGATTGCTCTTATGGTACGGATGAGGTCATTTGAAAAAGGAAAAAAAATCAATTAAATTAAATATTTATTGGAAGAAAAAAATAACAAGGCAAGAGATGAGCGAGTTAGATACTAATCAGATGTTACTGAGAGTAACCGTGAAGTCTGTAGTACTGATTATGTCCCTGCTCATCTCAGATGGTTATTTTATTTATTTATTTATTTATTTATTTAAATTCTCATCATTCCCCAGCTTTATATACATAACTATGGAATAACTGATTAATGCCAGCTTTTTCCTTTTCCTACTTTGTTTCGAGCCTGAAAGGTGAAAAGGTTATACTGTGCTACTTCCCAACATAATATAACGAGACCTTTTAAATAGCAGTTGCCTCTAGTCTTGGTTCCCTGTCCATTTCTGTTTGTACTAGATATCGACCGCAGACTGCCTAGCTTTTAATTTCACTCTGCATCTGGGCTTAAGAAAACTCATCATCAACCCCCACACACTGCTTTACAGACAGGAAGCGTTTCTGCCCCGTGCTCCTGATGAATTGATGATTGCTTGGTTTATCGAGTGTATAAAATGAGAATTAATATTGTAGACAGATGAGCGTTTGTGTAACTTCCCCTGTTTTACATGCATGCAAAATTACTACGTCCAGGCTGATATTGAGGATGTGTATTTTGAGTCAGTCTGAGATTTGAGGATCTGTAAGAGTCAGTTGTCGGATATTCAGTTAACTGCGTGGAAGGGTGAAAGGACTTTGTTCGAAAACAGGGTATAATAAAAATACTTTCCTCACTGCAGCTAAACTCTCCTCCAGACAGTGGCATACATGTTTGTTAATAAATGCACGGTAAAAGCTTTAATGAATGTCTGCTTCATCTTGTTCAATGTATAGTTGTTCAACCATCTTAGTAAGATTATAGCTTTATAATGACTAAATAAAAAAAAATACTTATGGTTGTTAATTATTGTGGGTTTTTTAAAATATTTTTTTTAAATTTCAAATTGTACAAGCTAATATCCTTTGGCATGTATGAAATTGTGAACATTTCCTTACATTATTCAAGCTTTAATTTAATGAATGCTAAAAAAATAAAATAAAAGCATCACAACAAAACTAACTATAGCCATGGTTTACTGCAGGCATTCTACAGTCATTTAAAATGTACATATAAACGGATAAAAAAATATGTGGTGCTATTGTTTAATTAATAAATTGACATCATTGGCAAACTGCATTGATATAAGGGGAATAAAATACTTTGCAGCATGCTGTTGTGTATATAAATAAGCATCGTCAGGGTGTTAACAGTAAATATGAAGGGAGTGTATAGCTAACTGTTCTTTTGCGACTGTGTTTTCACTGCCGGTTTTGCTCTGATTGTGCAGGATGTCTGAACATTACATGATCTAAGAGTGAACATCACATCTCCTCCTTCCTGACAAATATATCAGTCCCTCCCGGATTTTGCACTCTTAGAAATTAACCCACAATCAAGCAAATACTCAGCAATATTCCGAGTTGCTTGCGGTTTTTAAAAATTACCGCAGGTTTTCTGCGGATATGGGCCAAGACGCGTCATGTGACGCCATCACAACACGCATGTAGTCAAAGCCCGCTTCAATTCATGTGCCTCGAACATGAGTACAGCTAAAAAGGTCTCATTTATAAACGAACCTCACTGCGAAAATGCTTGCAGAACAGTTTTGGACAAATGCAATTTTGCCAATTCTGCCAAAAAAGACACAAAAAGCGCAGCAAATTTGAAAACAAAAAAACCACAGCAGAATCTAATGTTTTAGCATTTTAGAATCTAACACATGCATTTTAAAAAACCCCAACAATCCTATACGGACTGAATAGTGATTTCAGCTTTCCAGCACTTGCATCTGGCGCACTCCTAACTGTTCCACAGCTAAATATTTCATCAGTGGTTTTAAACAGAGAAATTATTAGTGATGTTTATATAGTGATGTTTCAGAGATTTAGAGAATCAACATATTTGTTAAACTGCTCTGTCCTGAGTAATTGTTTTCTCCCCAGGTGATTATTCTTATTGGTAACAAAGCTGACCTAGAAGCCCAGCGAGACGTTACGTATGAAGAGGCGAAGCAATTTGCTGAAGAGAACGGTAGGAAAATAATTTTATGAAATAGAATAGATTTATCATGCATGTCTTTTACATTGCAATGATTTTAATTCTTTTAAATGTAATCTTGTTTTGTAATAGGCCTGTTGTTTCTGGAGGCAAGTGCCAAAACGTAAGTTTATCTCCTTAATCAGTAAACAATGTAGTCAGGCGTGTTTGGTATCAGTTGAGGTTTTAGCCGATAGCGATAAAATGAAAAGCATTTTGCTAAATATTTTTTATAATCGCACATTTCCACTAACTAATAGAGTGCTGGTCATGGGAGTTTGGATGCTTCATAGTAGTGGAGTACATTTGGACAAGCTTAGTTACTGTATGTGTTTGTGAAATCATTATTTATCCAAATTTATACTTCTTATTTGCTGCATAAACACCTGAAGCAAGTGTAAAACTCTTTTAAGTCGATGAAATATACATTTTACTCTGCTATTAAATAAATTGCCGTTATTTATAGGGTAAGGTCTAGCACATTTCATTTATAGTTTGGCACTGGACCCATTTATGTCTCGTCTACTCTAAATGTATTTGTTCTTTGAACAGAGGTGAGAACGTTGAAGACGCATTCCTGGAGGCAGCTAAGAAGATCTACCAGAACATTCAGGATGGTAGTCTGGACCTGAACGCCGCCGAGTCAGGTGTCCAGCACAAGCCCAACGCTCCACAAGGCGGCCGACTCTCCAGCGACACACAGCCTCAGAAAGAGGGCTGCAGCTGTTAATGACCATGGAGACTTCTTTCTGTGTCTCTTTCCATATCTCCCCTCCAAACCCACACCACAGCTTCCCCCCCCCCCCCCCTCCTCTGTGTGTATGATCTGTATGCTCTTCCCATTCTGTTTGGCCGTGAGATTAGAGTTCGGGGCTGGGCAGCTCAGAGTACTGGAGGATACATTAGTCAGCTTCTGCCATGTTCATCCCTGTCTGTCCCTCCCTCTCTCCCTTACTTCACTCTCACTCATTTTATCTGTTCATAACGCGCACGTCCCAGTGCACTCGGCAAACGGTCACACGAGGACGAATCCTCCACCGAACACTAATGTAGATGGAAGAAATACTGAGTTTATCAACAGACAGTTGATGTGCATAACTGTAAATGAGACATCTTGTGTACAGGAGCTGTTTAAATCGTGGGGTAAATTAAATCAAATGAAATTTTGATATGCGTTATTCTCGTTTAAATGGACATGAAGTTAACGTTTAGGCAGAATCTGATTTTAGAATGTGCTTAAGAGAAGATAATGCATGATAACCTGTTATTGTACATTTTGTTAAAAAACAAAAACTCTGTTTTAATTAGGATTAATGCAACGTCACAAGTAACCAGTCAGCACATGTATATCCTTGTTTGTACCTACACGAGACATATAATAATATACAAGTACTATACAGGATGAGTATTCTTCAACAAAAAGCGCCATTGTAAAAAAAAATAATAAAATTCTGATGTTTTTTTTGGGGGGGGAGTTTGCTTTAGATGAGAATGTTTTAAGACCTAGAACATTAAGAGTAATATATTAAACAGGACATACATTTGAGTCTGTAAAAACATTTTTTTGCACTTTGTAGATTGTTTTCAGTGGCCTAGCGCTTGTTTTATTATCTTATTAGTCTTACATCCGTCAACCTGCAAAGCGTCCAGTGTACTTTAGAGTTCAGCATTTGTTGAGCACATGTTCAACATCCCCGATTTTTTTTTCTTTCTTTATTTCTGCAGAATTATTAATGTAAGAAACAGACCAGCACTATCTAACCCTTTCAAGGAAATGAACCTCTAAGTAGTTAGTCAAAACGTGTAATTACAAGAATATCGGCATATATTTTTCTGTTCTAGTTTCAGTTGCCTTATGATTTGTTTGTTCTCCTGTCCTCTTCTCTGTAAATCCTGTTTGGTCTGTAAAATTATGTAAACAAGTCACTTAAAATTTATGCTAAAACAGGCACTAATATTAGATTTTTCCACCCCTTCAGAAGCATTCCTTTGCTGTGTGTGTATATAACTTTTTTTTTTTTTTTTTTTTTTTTTTTTTTTTTTTTTTACACACTGAATTTAAGAATTATAAACTGGATTTGTGGTGTGATGAGCGGAGTCTTGGTTCAGCATTAGTTAAACTAATTGTATTGGGATTTTTTGTAAAGTGGCTTCATCTCAAATTGATCTTAAAGGTACCAGTTCAAATTTTAACTGGTCTCATGCTAAGTAAAAATACTGCCCTTAACTAACGAATGCACCACTAACCTGTTTCACATTACCAGTTTTGCGATGTTTCATTAGCAGGCAGGAGAAGAAAAAGGCAAAAGGAAGTGCTCTGAAAAAGATTTTCTAAGATCTGTAAGTTGAAGTGAAACTGTAAAGGAATACGTGTGAAATGTTTTGTAAACTAAAATTCCTTTTTTCTTTATGGAAGCCCATTCTCTTGCTTTTCTCCCTCATGTCTCATTGACCTTTAAAAACAAAACAAAAAAAGCATATATAACCTGCTCTGAAACTCTGAGGTATGTCTTATATCAGTGACGTTTGTAATTATGTTAATAAAGACAATGCTGTAGACTGTCTTTGATCATGCATCCTAGTTGTGTCTTATATTAACAGCATGCTGGAGAATATTAAGTTTATCAAAATAAATCTGACATTAAATATACCACATACGTACATGTACGCTGATCAGCCATTAAACCCAATGACAGGTGAAGTGAATAACATTGATTATCTCTAAACAATGGTGCCTGTCAAGGGGTGGGATATATTAGGCAGCAAGTGAGCAGTCAGATGTGTTGAAAGTTGGAAAAATAGGCATGAGTGACTGACAAGGTCCAAATTGTGATGATTAGATGACTGGGTCAGAGCATCTCCAAAACAGCAGGTTTTGTTGGGTGTTCTCGGTATGCAGTGGTTAGTACCTACCAAAAGTGGTCATGGGCACTCTAGGCTAATGAGCGAAGGTTAGCCTATATGTTCTGGTTTGACAGAAGAGCTACTGTAGCACAAACTTCTGAAAAAGTTAATGTTAGATATGATAGAAAGGTGTCAGAACACAGTGTATTGCAGCTTGCTGCGTAGCTGCAGACCGGTCAGAGTGCCCATGCTGACCCCTGTCCACCACCAAAAGTGCCTACAAAGGGCACATGAGCATCAGAACTGGACCATGGAGCAATGGCAGAAGGTGGCCTGGTCTGATGAATCATGTTTTCTTTTACATCATGTGGATGACCGAGTGCGTCGCTTACCTGGGGAAGAGATACACCAGGATGCACTATGGGAAGAAGGCAAGCCAGAGGATGTGTGATGCTCTGGGCAATGTTCTGCTGGAAAACCCTGGATCCTGGTATTCATCTGGATGTTACTTTGACACATACCACCTACCTAAATATTGTTGAAAACTAAGTACACCCCTTCTTGACAACAATATTCCCTAATGGCAGTGGGCTCATTCAGCAGGATAATGCGCCTTGCCACATTGCAAAAATTGTTCAGGAATGGTTTGAGGAACATGACAAAGAGTTCAAGGTGTTGACTCGGCCTCCAAATTCCCCAGATCTCAATCTGATCGAGCATCTGTGAGATGTACTGGACAAACAAGTCTGATCCATGGAGGCCCCACCTCTCAACTTACAGGACTGAAAAGATCTGCTGCTAACGATGTAAAATGATAAAACCTTGCAGACCGCAGTATTATACAGGAACATGCCCATTAACTGGGATTGAATTGTTTTGTTTTTATCAAATTGTTTCCTTGACGTTTTGAAACTTCTGCAATTATACTGGTGCATATAATTATCAATTATTTATTTATTTGTCATTTTTAGATAGCTTTTTAAAACGAAGAATAAACATCTATTTAAGTCTTTTTCTTCCCCTTGCCCTGTTCATTTATTTATTCAGCTGTCTGAAATATTCTCCATTCCGCCAGGGGGCGGTACTGCACTACTGCCTGTTCAGCTCCGCCCCCAACACGGAAATAAACGTCTTGTTTATTTCTTCCGGGATTTCCATGCGTTTTGTGCGCATATGTTGTGGACACACGTAATCTAAATAACTAGAGTTGTTTAACATTATGGGTAAATTAAACGTCGTTGTGCTCAGATATCTCTCTCGAGATGATTTTCGGGTGTTGACGGCTGTGAGTATCTTTTATCACATCTTGATAGCTAACATGGCTGATCTGTCTGAGACTAACTTGATCAAACTGAGCGAGGCTATAAATCTACTTTACAATCATGTAAGTGGCATTAACATTGTGCCGTGAGTTTTATATAGATCCATAGCAATCACGTGGTAAGAATGATAACGATAATAAGGAATATGACAGAGGTTTCCAACCCTGGTCCTGAAGTACTCCATGTCCTACACTTTTTAGCGTTTTCCCTGCTCTAATGCACCCATTTCAATTCAAGAAGGGCTGTTAATTAGCTGATTAGAGCAGGGAAAACTCTCAAATGTGCAGGACAGAGGGTTAATCCAGGACCAGGGTTGGGATCCTGTGGATTATGATCAAATGTACTTGCTATTTTCTTCTGCTTGATGTTAAAAATCTTAAGGAGTCTTCACGAGGTCTAACTGATTTTTCGTCTGCGAGCAGGTTGAAATGGGAATGAAGAATCACGAGTTCGTCCCGGTCAACTTGATCGCATCCATCGCGAGCCTGAGACATGGAGGATGCAATAAAGTCCTGAGAGAGCTGGTCAAACACAAACTGCTGGCCTACGAGCGCACCAGAAGTAAAGATCGTCCGCCTGTTGATTGCTCTCGGAGAGATCATTCGTTCACTTTGTTGTCTGAGATTCTGTCTCGAGATGAATTGTGTTTAACCTGTCAGTGCTGTTTTGGTTTTGTTTTCCAGCTGTACAGGGATATCGTCTGAACTATGGTGGTTATGATTATCTGGCTCTGAAGGCGCTGTCATCTCGAAATGTCATTTTGTCTGTGGGAAACCAAATGGGCGTCGGCAAAGAGTCTGGTCAGCATTATTGTTTTCTTTCTCATTCTAGGCCACAGGTTCACAAACCCTGGTCCTGAGGTACCTCTTGTGCTGCACAGTTGAGTGTTTTTGCCACTCTTAACACACCCGCTTTAGATGTGTTGGAACCACGGGAAACACTATGTGCAGAACAGGGGTACTCCAAGAGTACTCCAAAGGTTGGGAAGATGTGGACTATTCAGTCAGAGTCATTATTTATGCTGATAATAATTTAACCGCATGTATTTACACTTGTAGCTAACTGGTTTGAAATCCAGTTACTGTATTGTAATTACTATGCATATCATCTCATAATACTTCATCAGCTTTTTTGTGGTGTTTTATACTGGACATTGTTGCTGCCCGGAGATTAACCCGGCCTGGGAATTGGACTCAGAACTGCGTAACTGAACGTCAGTAAAAGAAGGGTTGTAATTTTATATCTTCAGTGAACGGAGGCGAGACCAATCAGACAGGGTTTGCAGGAAAATGCGTGGAAATACTCATGTCTTATTGGCTGACAATCTCTCAATTCTCTCAATTCACAGTCAGTTAGTGTGAGGGGGAAAATGGATATACACCGATTTATGGTTTTGTTTTGTTTTGTTTTAAACCAGTAAAAGGGTTGAATCTGAAACATTAACATCCTCTCATGCTGAGGAGGAAAACAAGGTGTGCGAATGTCTGTATGTGTTCCGAGGTACGTGAACATGATATGAGCAGAGCATAAGGACCGCTAACATATTCTGCATGGCACTGTAGCAGCTAAACCCATACAATGATAGTTTATTTGTGCCTTATCTTGGCTCATGACACCATACTAGCCTAGTCTCGTGTCAGGATAGCCAAAACGTTTTATGATGAAAAGATATTATGCTGGTTTGAGACGTTCGAGTGGCTGAATTATTCATGTGCAGATTATATGTTCAATCAAATCCAAACCCTTCCTTCCTTCTCCAGGTTTCACTTTTTTAAAGTAATTAGCCCTCACATGCAAGAAAAGGGTCTATTTAGAAATATGTTTTTTAATAGTTTTTACATGGCTAACAGTCTATCTAACGTCCCTGGTTGCTGATTAAATTCATGATTTTGCAAGCTTCTTTAAAATAAATAAATAAATAATTCCTTAAAAGCCCAAACTTTGGCAGTTATGAACCATGTGTATGATTTATATAATGTGTTATGATTATATATATATTTATTTATTTATTGCTGTCAAATTTGGTTTCAGATGAGAGCTCTGTTTAGATTTATAGTAGCATTTAAACATTTATAACATTTAAATTTGCCTTAAATTCTTCCTGAGTACATTTTATATTTATTATAGCATTGTTACATGGACTTCAGTGCGGTGTCCAAAGAGCATGGACTAGTTATTAAGGATGATGAAATGAGAAGCATGTTTTTTTTTGTCCCCCCCCCCCCCCATTCCAGACATTTACATCGTAGCCAATGAAGAAGGGGAGCAGTTTGCTCTGAAGCTCCACAGACTCGGAAGAACATCTTTCCGGAACCTGAAGAATAAACGTGATTACCACAAACACAGACGCAACATGTCTTGGCTCTACCTGTCCCGGCTCTCCGCTATGAAGGAATACGCCTACATGAAAGTAATTTTCATGCCTCGATTTCTTAAACAGGTTCACTAATTATAATGAGCTGAGACAGACCCTTTTAAGACAGAGATGTAGCAGTACTAGTGTATTGTGATTATAGGTATCCTTGCTTGAATCTCTGCACAAAATACTATTCTCATATGCATTTAAACTACATGCGTATGTAGTTTTAAGGTCAATCTATTTGACTCAGGAATGGGTGTAAACACGTATAAGACACAAGTCTAGTGCACCGCATTCAATTTTTTTCATTTGGAATAATATATTTAATAGTGTTTTATTTCTGTACAGGCCCTGTATGACCGGGGCTTTCCTGTTCCAAAGCCAGTGGACTACAATAGACATGCGGTCGTTATGGAGCTCCTCAATGGCTATCCTTTGTGAGTTGATTATCTGTGTAGTTATACAGTCGGCCTTCTGCATTCGTAGGTTTAAAGTTCACGGATTTGATAATTCGCGAGTTTGCCATCAGTAGTTAAATGGGATTATTATTTCTTTAGTAAAAAGTTTAGTAAGTCATAAATGCATAAAATATATGTATTATTAATCTAATTATCATTTACAACCATAAATGTAGACACAAATTCATTCTAAAAAGTTCCACTTTGCGAAAAGTTTCATTGTGCTAAAGAACTGTGGACTGGGCACTCAGACGCCATGCTCTTTGTCTTTGTCCGCACTTCAGGACTGCAGTCTGAATTTGATTTTACATTTGGATGATTATTGTCTTTCTGTGCTAGGTGTCAAGTGCGTGAAATTCAAGACCCTGCCTCATTGTACAGTGAAATCATGGAGCTGATAGTCAAACTGGCCAATCATGGACTTATTCATGGAGATTTTAACGAGTTCAATCTGATGCTCGACGACAACGATCACGTAACAATGATTGACTTCCCGCAAATGGTGTCCACTTCTCATACAAATGGACAATGGTGAATTTTTTTTTTTTTTTTTTTTTTTTTAAATAAAAAAAATTTATACAAAGTTAGGAGTTAACTAATCCTTTTTTTTCTATTCATATTCAGTCTGTAAAATGGAAATCTGTAGGTAGATTAATTGTTTAAAAATCAAAGTAATGGATTAAAACTACATCTTAGCTTATTGAATTTTTTTTCCTCAGGTATTTTGACAGAGATGTCAAGTGCATTAGAGACTTCTTCATTAAACGATTCAACTATGAAAGTGAGCTGTACCCGACGTTTAAAGATATCAGGTAATTATTTTGCATGTTGTGTGTTAAATAAAATGTACATCATAGCGTACAATACAGTTGCTTGTATTTTCCTCTACTTTCAGAAAAGCCTGCTCTCTCGATGTCGAGATCTCAGCCAGCGGTTACACCAAAGAGTTGCAGCAGGACGACCAGCTTCTCCACCCAGTCGGCCCCGAGGGTGAAGAAAACCTCAGTGAAGATGAAGACGGCGCTCCTGAAGCAGCAGAGCCTGTTTGTGAGGAGTCTATTGACATGGAGGAGTATAAACATGCTATTCTGGAACTTGAGGGCCTGAAGATTGGGAATGAGACCTCGTCCGGAGAGACACACACAGAGGAGCAACATGGAGAAGCGAGCTCAGGGAAGGAGCTCTGTTCTGACGGCGTTAACGATTTAGTTACAGACAGTTCCAGAAGGTTGGAAAACAACGAGGAGTTTGAGGAGAATGAGGACAAATGCCCGGATTTGGTCGATCTTTCAGCTTACAACAAAGAGTTCAAGCCTTTCAGGTAACATTACTTAATATGATTCATCAAGCAACATTTGATCACATTTTATCTCTTGCAGCCATGAAGAAGTATATTTTGCCAAGCACACTAGCTGAGCATGTTTGCTTGCTCTGATTTTCACAGAGATCAAGATAGCTTACTCCATGTGAATGAGCACAGACAAAGAACAACCAGTGAAATGTCCATCGGAAGCGTCACCAGCCAGTCCACAATTCCTCAAGTGAGTAGTGAGTGGCTACTGGGTAAAAAATAAAAAATAAAAAGGTAGATATATATAAATTTATATATAATTGATAATGAGGATCAATGGATGATATTTGTAAGTAGACACATCAAAGAGATGCATTTCTATTGTGAATATTTATATCCGAGTACAAAAGTTTATGCACCCCTGTTTTGAACCAAAAGATTTAATGTGGTTTGTTTTTATTATATGTTGTTGCATTAAAAAAAAAAATCGTAAGTAATGTAAATTTGAATGTGTATTCCACTTTCAAATTTCAGGCTTTTCAGTTGGGGGCTTTTATTAAAAAAAAAAAATTGTGAAATCTCACACTTTTATTGTTCTACAAGAGTGGTCGTTTTTTAAGGTTTATTTTTCTTTTACTTTTGCCTGTGTATTTGTATCCGCATTTCTTTTGTTACTGAATTCTACTTTTAATTATTGATATTTGTGTCTTTAAAGGCTTTTTATATGATATCTTTTTATCCCTTTTTTTTTTTAATAACTGTGAAAAGTTAATATTTTTTTCTTTATTCATTATTTTCTTGTAATAGTTATTTTTTTCCAGATTTCCACTGAAACCTGATGACTCAAAGCAAACTGCTTGGGAGGCATAAGACACTTTATTCTATATTCTAGTAATAAACTAACTAGAGCATGTCAAATGAAATACAAACTTTTGAGTGTGCAACTAAAGAGAACTGTTGTCAGATTCACAAAATATAAAACTAAACCGTAAAAAAGATCTGAAAGGTAAATCATGTGGCATACACTTCCAGAATTCCTCACATGCAATTTTTTTTACTCTATAAAACCAGACTTAACTGTGCAAAACTTAATGTCTTGCTTATGCCGATGTAAATATTTGTGATATCCGTGAACCTCTGTCATATGTCTACTTACCAAAATGGATCACAGACTCTTCATCGTATTCAAATTGAGGCAAAGGAGCTTCGTCATCAATAGGAAAACATTCAGTTTGATTGTAGACTGTAAATAGAGCTATATGTATTAATTTTTTCCTACTCAAATTGAATGAGAAGTTATCTTTTGCATTATACTGTATATTTTATTGGTGTATTCTTGAACAGGTGTACTAGTAAATTAGTTAATATAGTTAGAATTATCTGTGGCATGTCTCACTAAGTTGACACTCTTGAATGTTGTCTTCTACAGTCGGTGATCAGACAGAAAGTGAAGAAACAGCTGACTAAGGAGCAGAAGGCTGCTCAGAGGAGACGCCTGCAGAAAGGAGAAGCCAACCTGGTGACTAAAGAGAGGAGAGAAAACCTGAGCAACATCAAGAGTAGCCTGGAAGCAGCCCAGTTCTGGGGATGAGGACATAAAGGACTGATTTACCACAGCATAATCTTGGACTGGACTTCATCTGTGTGTATGACCTTGCCCTTTAAAACTCACTTGGGGGGCATTTAATTAAGCTGCATGTAACATTAATAAATTGTTTATATTGAACTTCTAAGTAGTTGTTATTTCTGCCAGTTTTGTTGCGTGACCTCATTAATGGCACTCAGTTGCAGCAGAAATATGTTTTATTTGTATGAATTTACAGCTATGATGTAGCAATGTATATTTTAAGAGTAAAAAAAAAAGTGTGCTCGTATATCATAGAGTGAGGACAGCTCGATGAAGTTTAATAATTAAATGCATGTACAAGGTATCAAATTTTAGATTCGTATACTAAGAAAACATTTTCATCGAACAAGCGCAGTCTCTGTTTCAACAACAAAAACGGATAGATGGAAGAGTTTCTTAGTTCAAATATTGCTCTTATAAAGTGAGAGTCAAAATCTTGAACTGTTGTTGCTTTCTTTAACACAATGTGGTTAAGAAAATAATACGGGTTTAGTAGAATTAACAAACGATTATATAATCATTGTGACAAATGTGTGTGAGGTCACATTTCACAAAATGCCCTTGATTTGGCTTTATGAATAAACAATTTGTACAATATTATATACAATAAAATCTGTTTAGATTGTGCATGTTTGAATTATAGTCAAATAAGATGTATAATTTCATCTTTAGCTAAATATTTCTCCCATAAAGTATATTTGTGTTAGTTAGTTTAAGATTTTCTGTCTATCCCTTGTTCCTCATTTAATTGTGCACGTGAGTGATGTCTCGGGGAATGTTGTAACTCAGAGGTTAAGAAGATTCAGTCCAAAGCCTAGTACTAGCAGGAGAAAATTGAAGTGAGCATAAAACCACAGTCGTGAGACCTCACACACACAAGCTCTGCTGCTCAGTCCTGCCACAACTGGACCCCCAAAATCCCTATGTTTTGTTTTTTAAATCCTGGACTGCTTTAAGGGTTTCCAAGAAACTGATACTGTATTTCCACTATTTAAGTGAAGGTACAGTATTTTAGGCTATCTGAAAAGAAAAATGTGTCAATGCAATGGTCAGAATAAAGGTTCTAATTTTCAGACTGGAAATCTGTTTAAAATACATTGGTGGAGGATGTTTTCTGGTCAGCAAAAATATCCTAAGCAGGAAGATTTTCAGGAACCTTTTTTTTGGGGGGGCAGTATCATATTTTGACACTGTCTGGAAATGCCTAGAATTATGTTCCATAATGGGGCCATAGTGGTTAGCACATTTGCCTCGCACCTCCAGGGTTGGGGGTTCAAATCCCACCTCCTCCCTGTGTTTGCATGTTCTCCCCATGCTTTAGTGTCCTCCTCCAGGTACTCTGGTTTCTTCCCCCAATCCGAAGACATGTGTTGTTGGTTGCTTGACATTTCTAAATTGTCTGTAGTGTGTGAATGGGCGTGTGAGTGTGTGTTTGATTGTGCCCTGCCACCACATCCAGGGTGTCCCCTGCCTTGTGCCCTGAGCTCCCTGGTATAGGCTCCATGCAACCCTGTTTAGCGTAAGTGAGATGGATGGATGGATGTCCCATAATGGGAAGATCATTACAGGACTCCCTAGCAAAAGAGAAGCTGTTATATTAAACCATTACTGATATTTCCATCCATCCATTTTCCATAAGGCTTATCCTACACAGGTCACGGGGGAGCCTGGAGCCTATACCAGGGAATTCGGGGCACAATGTTGGGGATACCCTGGATGGGATGCCAAACCTACACAGGGCACAATCGCACACACACTCACACACCCATTCACGCACTACGAACAATTTAGAGATGCCAAACACCCTACAACACATGTCTTTGGACTGGGGGAGGAAACCAGAATACCCGGAGGACTACTCATATTTATAATAGATATTTACTTCTTATTAATTTTTAAAAAATTCCTAAAACTTATTATTCTCTGTTAAAATTCCTCGTTAAAAGCACGCAAGAATGACTGGACAAAACGTGAAAACTCACTGAAGCAGTTTTGCTGCTTCTATCTGGGGGAACGAAAGCTAATATTTATCACGTGACAAGAAATGACAGCGCTATAAAATGCCAGAGCCAATAACGTTCCCATATGCAAATATAGGCCACGCCCACTGGGATGAACGTTTGACTGTTTCCTGCGGAAGGGGCGGGGCGTTTGTGTTCTTGATCGCGTTTTCTGTTATGAATATTTACAACGTCCGTATTTCATGATGCATTTTTCTGAAGTCTAGTGCCATTTTTATGGAGAAAATGAAAATAAAATTTATAATTGTCCCTGCTCGGGTGCCGTCGGAAAGTGAAGCGTCACGTGACCCTTTGGTTTGCGAAAGAGTTTCCGGAAGAACCCAGACCAAAACAAACATACCAAGTGGAAGGTCCTATGGAGCTCGTTATTAGTCCAGTATTTGTAAGTGTTGACACTTGTGTCAGTTATGGTGAGTGTTGTTTTTAAAGATCAGTGTTTTTTGACCGCGATCTAAACCAGTATAACTTTAACTAAGTGAGCACTACGTTACAGTAGATTATTAACTTGTTTTTCGATAAGCATGGTAAATACTGCAAACAGTGAGTGTACGCCTGTTTGCCCATGGATGGCCATAAAAACATCAGACTTCAGGCGCTTTAAAAGGTGTTCTATGCATTAGTCAACAGTTTAGTTAGAAAGAAGATTTAGTATCGTTAGGTAGATATTGTACACACGAGAATTGCTCTCCATTAACTATTTTGTTGTTGAAGGTGCTTCATTATTTCACAGGAAGTGTGTAGATGTAATCAAACTGAACTGAACTGAACAGAGGCGGTCTATGTGTATATGTAAATATGGCTGAAGCAGTGAGACCAAAGAAATCAAAGACAAAATCTTCTGTCAAGTCACAGGTAAAAAAAAAACAACAAACAACAACAACCCCAAACACCTCTGTACACCCTGCTGGGGGAAAAACCCCAGACACCATCACAGAAATTCTAATGGTTTCCACTACAATACCATCAGCTATCTATTAAAACCACTACAATTAATAGTCCTTAATAGTATCCATTGGACATAACATGCCACCAATAGAAAGCAAAATTGCCAGTAGAGACCCACAGGGACCTACATTTGCCATTAAAACCTATACAATTCCCATTAAAACCATTACAAATTCTATGAGGGTTTCTAGTGTTTTTTTCAGCAGGGCAAAATGTATCTTATCCTAATTTGTTATTGTAATTTCCTTGCTAAAGGTGTGAGGTTATTTCTTTTCTACCATAGGATAAAAAGCAGACTCGGAGCCTACGAAAAGCTGCTGGACCTGCCGTACTAAACCCTCTTGCTCCTGAACTCACTGCTGAATTTACGGACATTCCTC
Organism: Ictalurus furcatus; assembly: GCF_023375685.1. Taxonomy (NCBI): domain Eukaryota; kingdom Metazoa; phylum Chordata; class Actinopteri; order Siluriformes; family Ictaluridae; genus Ictalurus; species Ictalurus furcatus. The sequence goes on along the minus strand of NC_071276.1, from coordinate 15,014,614 downwards.
TCAGTCTTCCCCCTGAGCCGCCGGTTTCTGTTAACGAGCCTCTGAATACACAGCCCTCGGCAGACCAAAATGAAAAAGAGGAGGAGGATCAAAACAAAGATCTTATGTTCGATAGATCTGATGCTGTAGAGATATCGTCTAGCACTGAGGACACAGCATCCAAGCTGTTATCACAAGACCCTGTGATTGAAATGGGCCAGTATTCCGCGTCATCTCAGTTGAGCCCGTGCGATCCGGAAAGCTTTAGCACTAAAATCGAGCCGTTTGAAGTGTCTTCTCTTTATCCATCACTCCCTGTTCCATCTGAACCCCAATTCCTGGTTGACATGTCCTCTGTTACCACTGACCTACCACAGACATCTCTTATGCCTTTAGTAGTTGAAGCTGCAAACACAAACACAGTTGAGCAAATCAGTCCAGCTCCAGCCATTCTTCCTCTGGCTGATCAAGAGATTTCACCTCCCAGCCTAGTTCCAGTGGAGCTAGCCAAAGTCGAGAGACCACAGGAAAGGCTGTATCCAGAGCTGCCTCGTACATGTCAGGAGGTCCAGCCATTCACCAGCGAGCAGCTCAGGATGTGGGAGCCAGGTTCCTGGCTGGAGAATGTTGAGCTTCATGCTTCAGAATTCCAGGCCATGGTTCATCAAGAAGGCCATGAGCTTCATGAGCTGTTGCTGAATTACTGGAGATGCCGGAAGCAGCTGGTGCAGGCACAGACTGAGTTACAGGCGACCATTTCGGACTGCAAGAGTACACAGAACCGACTGTGGAGCTTCAAGGATGAACAGCTCACGCTGCAGGTTGAAATACGACTTCTTTATTTTCCTGTTAGGGTTATGAGTGATCTACTGCGGTTAAAAAAAACCTCAAATAGTTACACTGGTGATGTTAGAATCTAGTACACAATACTGATACAAAAATATTTTCATCATCCATTACCAACGTGAATTATGCTGCAAGCTTTGAAAGCAATCATTCAACAAGTCAATTTAAATAATATTTTAACCACTAGAGTGAGTGTTCTACCACATTTAGCAATATAAAATTGTAGACACTGTGACTTAACACAAACTGATTTAGTATCTTTATTATGTCCTATATAGCAAATGTACAAATAATGTATTTTTATTAGCAAGGTTTCTGTTTTGAACTTTGTTTATTCTAACACTTCAGAAAGTAGACATTTAAAGCCTCATTTGTGTGATCAGGAGTGTATTAGCTAATATAAAACAAACATTTGGGTCCAATATGGGCAGCTGTGGCTCAGGTGGTAGGACGAGTTGTCCAGTAATTGTAGGGTTGGCGGTTCGATTCCCGGCCCACACGACTCGACATGACGAAGTGTCAAGACACTGAACCCCAAGTTGCTCCTGATGGCTGGCTAGCGCCTTGCATTGGTGTGTGTGTGTGTGTGTGTGAATGGGTGAATGAGAAACAGTGTAAAGCGCTTTGTAGAACCGATTCACAGATTTTACTTAATTACTGTAAGTAACAGATATGTCAGATAGTGAGTGTTGGGATATATTATATTATAATATAATATAATTATGTATTATATTATCCGATATAAGCAGTGAAAATAACCAGTTTGAAAGTTGGCATTTTCCTTTCTGAATGGAATATAAGTATTCTCTAATCACTATGCCCACGCTTTGTCTTTATAATTGCTTCATAGAAGCAAGCTCATTGTGTATGATCCCTTTCTGATTTGGCTCTGCTTTGGAACCTCTTAGTTGTAATATTTATTAGTAATGCACTGAAATATAAATTCTTCAAAAGTCAGAGCACATTTGATTGAAAAATGAAAACAAACTTTTGATTAAAAAAATATTGATGACCTTTTTCTTTGTACTTTTGCATAAATTGTAATAATCTAGCAGGTATGCTTCTAAAGGAAAGTTTTAATTCAAAAATATTTACAAGGTAATGAAAATTGTACATGGTCTGCATGTTGACATGGATATAGGCTACATTTTTTCATCAAAACACAGACAGGATCATAGCAAAATGTCTTCCATTTGTTTCTTTTCAAAGTATTTTTCTGTTGCTTTTACTATGTTCTGGATTATTGTCTTGTTACTGGATACAGTCCATTTACATGCTTGGAATTCTGTTTTCTGTAGAGAAATTGTGAGTGTACAGTCACATTTTTCTTGTTTCATTCAGAAACCAAGGGGGATACAAACTTTTGCACCTAAAACGTTACAAACCTTTGAAATGAATTTCAGGTTGTTTATTGTATGCATGCTGTAGTGTATAGGATGCTTGTGACACAGGTTCTTTCACCCCACAGGGTGTGTGCACTGACCAGGCCAAGGTGTATGGCTACCATCGCTTCCAGCAGGTGGTCCTGAACGAGGCGGTGGTGGCCGAACTGAAGCATCTGTTCAAGACCAAGGCCGAGCTGCTCCACCAGACCATAGCCCTGCACTCCTACACCTCCGTCCTGTCTCGGCTGCAGGTGGAGTCTTATCTCTACAACCTGCTCAGCACCAACCCCATCACCAGGGGTGTAGCTGTGCACAAGACCGGCCCAGGCAAGGCTACTGCTAATGTACTAACCTGTATAGTGTATCGATTTCAGGATTGGCTACGTGAAATAGTGTTTCTGATACTCAGATATACCACTTGGCTTTTCTAGATGGTCCAAAGTCACAGCCATCTTCTCTAAAGCCTTTAAAGGAAAGCATCAGTGTGCTGTTCAGCTTTACCCGTCGGGTTCTTGATGACACTCAGTTCCAGGAAGACATTCATCTGTGGTTGGAGAGATTGGTAAACATGCTACAGGAGTATTTATATAGTTTTATACATTTAACATCGGTATTGTATTTCGTATTTATTGCGTATTTAACCATCGCTGACAAATCTTGTGTATGGACACCAATGGCATGATCTTCAATGACTTTGCTGGGTTGTGCAGAGCTGATGTAACAGGCATCAGGTTGTTCAGAGTCCTGGAACAGAGTTGAGGTGTTTAATTGTCTACCCAATCTTATGTACAGTAGATGTCTTGGCTGCATGTGGATTTATATTGAGGCATGTGGCATTTTGGGTTCATTCGTTGTTTCTTTGTTACCGAACTGCCATTTGGTTCTATGTTGATTCTTTGCCAAAGAATGCTTAATCCTTGAACAAAATAAGTAAATGATTATCTGCCTAATTACTGATAGCATGGCATCATAACTATAAGGTTTTACGCATGACATTATATGGAGTTTTATGGTGCACTAATGTGAATTCTCAAAACTACACTTGGTTTCTAGGGTATTTCAGTAAGATTAATTCAGACTTGTATCCTATTGAAATGTTGAGCCTCATTCTGTTAATATTTATTTATTTATTTTTACCAGATGCTTAAAACCAGAAATTTCCACCTGTTTTGGGGTAGCCCGTATTCAGCATTGAATTTATTTGTGATTCCACACTCAACAGTAGTGCTTAATGGTTCATATGACACTCTGGGCTTTAAGAATGAGCAGTTTGTCATAAGTATTTCTTTCTTTTTATTTTTTACCTAGCCTACTAGGTTTAAATGTTTTAATTTTATTGTGACAGTTGTATATGGTGTTTTAATATCAAAAAGGCTTTAGCTGTGCTGTCCGTTTTATCTCTGTACCAATGTTATTTTGGAGAGGTATGAATTGTTTGCCCAGCAGTTGTCACACCGCCTCTTTCCCATCGCCCTGCTCACCAGCAGCTAAACACAGAGTCACGATACTCTACACACAGAAACCCAACAGGGTTCTGACTAATCTTATAATATATTTGTGGTGATAAAATAATTGATTTGTTTATACTGATTGAAAATGTCTGATAAGTCATGGGGGAATGGAACGCCAGTGTAATGCGAGAACAGGATAAAATATGATCTTCTTAGCCATGTTTAGTGACAAAATATACCGGCCTGGCTATTAGAAACAAAATTGGCCCGTGATTGTAGCTGTTATATGACCGATAACCAAACGAGAGCTTCCTTTTATTTATTGATTCATATCCGTGTTGCAAACACTAGTGTAATGTTATTGCCGTGATTATTTGTTTGAATAAATGTTTTACAAATACAGTGATATAAAGACAAGAGGTTATCACTAGTGCTCATGCATCATTCCTATCAGTTCTGGTCACTTGCTTTATGCTTGTAAGTGGTCTCTATTAGTAGATGAAAAATTATGCAGTAGTAGAGGATTGTAGTTTTCTATTTTTTTTCTCCCTAGTCACACTTCATCACCTCTATGTGTTACCCGTGTGTAGGTATCTGTCCTTCATCGAGTGGGCTCAGCAGGAGACCATCTGTACATCCTTAACCATCTGCTGTGTTGTCCTGCAGGAATCCGGAAATGGGCCGTGCCCTTTCTACAGGTAGGAAGTAGCTTTGGAAGATGTAAAAACAAATCACAACTAATCAGTTGTACCTTTAACGATAGCAAAAATATAGGAAAAGAAAACATCCAAAAATGTCATTGTTTTGTCAGTTTCTGTCATTTTACTGGTTTCTCTCTTTAGATTAAAGTGTTGGATAATCCAACTGGACTTTACCACTTCATGCAGGCATTGGCTATTCTAATGTCTCCAGTAAGGTAAGGGTCTCTGCCTTTACAGAACAAAGCTCAGCTTGTTCTCAAAACCTGTTCTCAGTTGACCTCAAAAAGCAAGCAGTGTGTTCATTACATATACAGTATATGTCCCTACTCTGGCTTACTTACTCAAAGAATATCAATTTCTAAACTATTTATTTAGCATATTAATTTAGATAATGGGTTTGCTCTGATCATTACCCAAAATTATTATTTATAGGGTGTTGCCTATGTGTTTATACAGGTGGATCTCAAAAAATTCGAATACCGTGGAAAAGTTCTCTTTTTTTTTTTCCGTAACTTAATTCAGAAAGTGGAACTTTCATATAATCTGGATTCATTACACATTAAGTGAAATATTTAATTTCTTCTTCTTTTTTTTTATATATATATATATTTTTTTATTTATTTAAACATTTAGGGACCGGGCGGATCTGATGTGCCATATGAAGCCCAGTGATGTAAAAATGAACAACAGCTATTCAGGACCTCCATCTAGTATCTGGACCCTTGTAGATGAAGGTGGAGAAGAGGTTAGTAGCTGCTTTAGGCTAATACTACTTAATACTGTCTCTTACCCCTTGCTGTTTTTTTTTTTATGGGTTTTTTTTTGTAAGTGGTGGTTAATGTATAACACAACCTTTTTGTTCAATAGCACTCTTCTGAGTGTGCAGCAGAGTTTGTTTTCTCTTCTAAACCACATTGCTGCCTGACACGTAACATTAGCAGCACACGATAATCACAAGGACTTCTTCCTGTCTTCATTTACGCAACACTTGCAGTGCAATGCAGAGGCTGATAAAGGCTTTAACAGTTTCAGTTTCTACTGCTCAGGAATAATGAGGGTACTCGTGGCATAACCTTCTACTGTTTGTTTCACCTATAAACATTATAGAATTCATATTATATTTGTTCACTGAACTTTTTAAAGCCCAGGAAGACCTCTTTGAAGTATTATTTACTTCTTAGAAAAGGTTTTATGTTCAAATTAGGCTTCCATATTATATGTTTACAAGTGGAAAAAGAATTCCACTGAATGACTATTAACAATTTTTTTATAGCAATATAAACATTGTAAATTTAGGATTTTCTGATTTCCTTTCTGTAAGACCAAGGTTTTGTATATGTATAGGTTTGGACTTTGTTCCCATGGGATATTAATTCCAGACATGGTAAAAATAGTAAAAATATCTAGAAAATAAACATTGCGAATTAACCTATGACCAGAAAAGGGGGGTATTGCATACGAATATGCAATTAAGGGGACATTAAGGTGAGGTATTACAGTAATAATTTGCTTTAGTCCTGTAGCCCTGTTTAGTCTCCATTATTGCCAATATATTTAGACGCTAATCAAATATTGTTTCTATATTATTTGTGTCAGAAAATAGTAAGGTAAAGTCCGATAGTCTTGTGCAAGTCCAGCCAAATAGTGTGACAAGCATCCATTTAACATGTAATTATCAAGTATTTTATCACAGATATTTTTATCTGCTTTCAGGATGAAGACCCAGAGACAAGCTGGCTGTTGTTATCAGAAGATGACCTTATCGCTCTTCTCTCTCAGTTTCCATTTGATGAACTTTTTAAACACTTACTGGGGATGTCCTCAAAAGGTCAGTCATGGACACCAACTTGCGCTTATATAATAATCATTTAATGTGTTGGATTTTAAGTAATTTCTTAAATTCTAGCTGCATTTGCTTAAATAATAACAAAGCAAACAAGCCCTGATCAAAATAGATGACATTGACAATCCTATGATTTTATATATTTATATATATATATATATATATATATATATATATATATATATATATATATATATATATATATATACTAAACTCTTAATGTGCATCATCAAATGTACATGAATAAATTATTCATTTATGGATTCTTCAGGCAGTTACCAACCCCAAGCCACCACAAGTCAGAAGATGATGAAGATATTTGCTTTTGGCTCTTCGCTTGTTGAGCTGCTAGCGGTTGGTCTGCAGACCTACAACCGAGCATGTTACAGACAGTTTGTGAAGAGGATTGGTCACATTATCAGGTCAGCTGATCATTTTATCAGTTATTTAATCCTTTGTTATTCTAATTTCCCTGATATTTTCGGCCCAAGAGTTCGTACAGTCAGAGGTGAATTTGCATTTCCTGTCCTCTTTTGCATTGGTCAGGATGACTCTGTGCTATGTGAGCGATCACTGGGCGCAGTATGTCAGTTTAACTGGAGTGAGCAGAACCACCATGCAGGAACAGTCATTCTCCATGGAGAAACTGCAGGTGGAGTTTGACCATCTCTTTCTACGTGCAGTCTTACATGTTCTCAAGGCTAAAAGGTGAGATTGCTTTATACATGTAAATGACCGCTGTCTTGTTAAATAAGCAAAATTTGACTGTTTGAAAATGAATAGAAATGTATGCATTATGGAGGCTCACGGTGGCTTAGTGGTTAACACGTTTGCCTCACACCTGTGGGGTCGGGGGCATTGAATCCTGCCTCTGCCAGGGCTTTGGGCGTTTCCTCCGGGTACTCCAGTTTCCTCCACCAGTTCAAAGACATAGTTCAAAGACGCTGTAGGCTGATTGGCATTTTGAAATTGTCCGTAGTGTGTGAATGTGTGTGCGATTGTGCCTTGTGTTAGGTTGGCACAACCCTGTATAGGATAAGTGTTATGGAAAATGGATGGATGGACGGATGGAGGTGTTATGATTCCAGGATACTGATACTGGAAAAGTATCAAGCTAGCCTAACAAACTACTTGAAACAATTGTCAATTGTAAATTGGTTTATTATGTGGTGTGAGAATTGTAACTTTATACACACCCAGCGTAACCAGTGTAGCCTGGAATTTCATAGAAATCACAAATCCACATAATCCTTACAGTAAAAGAGCTTTTGGTGTTGAACAGTACAATCAATTACTAGATTTCTCAAGTAATTTTCTCTTTCACCACCCTGTATACCTCAGACTTGGCATCTGGCTCTTCATGTCAGAGATGCCTTATGGAACTCTGTCCAGCACAATGCTATGGAAGATCTTCTACATCATGCAGTGTGCTGAGATGGATGACTTGGATCGGCTGGGCTGCAGTCTGAGTGTGGAGAGCTGCATCCAGAGCCTCCAAGGTGACAGTGCTTTACTAACAAAACAACTGGGAGCATAGTTAATTTACAATTAGATTACAAATCTATCCAACCAGTCAGTAAACTATTGGGACATTGTATGAATTGGATTAGTGTTTATATGGCATATAAGAAAAATAATAATTAAACTTAAGTTCAACTTAAGAATAAAAAAATGCAATATGCTTTGTTGTGGGTGTGTATGAATTCATGTCTGTGTGTTTATCTGTTCAGAACCAGGTCACCAGGAAAAGTTTGAGGCCTGGCTGTCAGAGATAAATAGTTCAGATGGAATTTGCTTGCTGACAGCGTTTGCTCACATGGCTCAACCCAAACGCACTGACGCAGACCCAGAGTTTGTAAGGACCATTGTACTGGAGATATACAAGGTGATTTCATTCCCACACATACCCACTACGTTGTGGGGGCTTTTACAGTTCAGTTTAGTGCAAACGTGTGCACCTGCTTTGTTTTCTGAATGAAAAAAGTAAACATGAACCTACATTTTACAGTTTATCAACAAAACAAAAATGCCATGTTCATTCAAAAAGGTAAAACCTGTTACAAGAGGTTCGTCAGTTGTGTTTAAGTCATCAGGTGTCATTATTAGCAAGCACAGAAGTTTACATTATTGTTGACATGCTCTTGTTTATTTGAATGCACCTCATTGAAATCTTTAATAACTTAAAACCGCCGACACGTGTTTAAGCCTTATATAAGGCATGAACAGCTCAAGCTCAAAAGTAGTTTGCAAGTGCAGTTGTGAATAAGTGGGATCAAGAAAAGCATCACAAGACCTAAAACAGAAAGTAATGAGCTTTCACAGAACAGAAGAATGGATACAATTACCAATGATTGGTGGCTGTGGTGGTTCAGTGCTTAAGGCTCTGGTCTACTCATCAGAAGGTTGTGAGTTCAAGCCCTGGCACAAACAAGCAGGCCTTTGAACATGGTACATAAGCCTCTCTGCTCCACAGGCACTGTATCATGACTGATCACGCACTCTGACGCAACCTGGAATGTGCAAAGAAAAGGCTTTGACTGTACACTACCGGTCAAAAGTTTAGACACACTCATTCTTTATTTAATTTTTTACCCCACATTTTATAATAATAATAAAGTCATCAAAACTCTGGAGTAACACAAATGGAAGTATGGGAATAATGTTGTGATTAAAAAATCCAAAATAAATCAAAATAATTTAGTATTTTAGCATCTTCAATGTAGACCCCCCTTTTTGCCTAGAATTTCCAGAAATGTATTCTTGGCATTTTCTCATCTGATTTCTTGAGGAATTTCCCTGAGATGCTTTTTAAACAGTATTAAAGGAGTTCACACCGACGCTGGACACTTATTGGAATATTTCTCTCAGAGTCATCCATTTAAAATTTTGTTTGTAAATAAAATGTTAGTTTTCTAATGAAACAAATGAATATGTAAGCACAATTATATTTTTGATTTCAAACATTTAATCATACACCTTCAGATCAAAATGTTTTTAAGATCATGAGAAATATTTCAGTCAAGTGTCTCCAAACTTTTGACCGGTAGTGTATATGTGACAAAAAGGATACATGCAAATTGATACAAAGTCACCATCAAAGAGTGGAAGAAAAATAACTAAAACTTTGAACGTGACTATATTAAAAAATAAAGTTTTTGTTACAGGAATCCTCTTCCATTACCATTTTCTTATTCCCTTGGGTGTTTATTCATTGTACAAGAGCTTTGGCTAAGGTGTAGTGCATTCAGCTGTATAATCTTGACTTGGCTGCAAAATCCCAAGAAAATTCATTCAGTTATTCACTTTATTCTTTATTCTTACTCAGGTGTCTTATCTCAGCGTAACCACACGGGAGATCTTCTCTAAAGTGGGGAGAGAGTTACTAGCTGCTATAGCCACAGCTCACCCAGGCGTCATTTCCATTCTGCTCGAGAGGCTAAAAGAGACAATTGACAAAGTCGGCATGGTGTGTTACTTCAAATACCTCGACTCCTTCAGTTTATTTTAAATCATAAAACATGCTGTTAATCATAATCATAAGTAACACCAGATTGTAAGTAATATGCTGTTTGTTTCTCATAGTGAAGAATCAGAAATTTGTATGGTTTAAATAAACAGTAGACTGATGTTTGTTGTTAATTAGAAAATAACTAGTATTTCCATTTTTCATCCAACACTCACCCAATATTATCTCCTCAATGTCTGCAGGTGTCCTTATACCTGTTTAAGGAGCTTCCTCTGCACTTGTGGAGCCCCAATGAAGATGAGGTTGGAGTCATTCGGGGTTGGCTGCTGGATTACAGCCTCTCTGCAGTGGAGAATAAACTGGCCTGCATTATCCTGGAGGGTCTTAACTGGGGATTCCAGCCTGTGAGTGAGCACCTAATCTGCTTTTCCCAGCATTTCATGTGCTGTGTAGTGCAAACAGGGTTTATATGTATGTGTTATTTTGAGAGGACTGGATTTCTGGACAACTACAGAAGGGTGTCAATATCGATTATAACTGATTTGCATAGGATAAGAGCTCTTAAGAGCTTTAGAGATTGAAGTTTGTATATGATGCACACACAGTTCACCAAATCATTTCCATATATAATAGGTACATCTCATATCTTCAAAAATAAACTGTTCTTTGTTATATAGCTTTGGCCTTTATTACAAGTGGACTGGTTTGTGTTCAGATTGGGATTGAAAATTAGTAGATTACAGTCCCATTATTTAGAGCATGGGCTATTCCTGTGCTAGAAAAACAATACCTTACCTTAAGCCTCCAGTATAGCATCAGAATGTTGTCCGTATGTATGATTTTGTATGTGTTTTGTCTTTAGAGTGGCTGCCTTGCCCTGCCTGCTGCATTACACAGTGAAGTGGCGCTGCTGGTGGTGGAGGCTTATCAGAAGTACCTTACAGACAAACCGTATGCTGGCATCATCTCAGAAGGCCTCAAGCAGGTACTGGTGCAGTTTTTCAAAAGCCAATGTTGTCATAAGTCATGTAGCATGCTTATTGGATGCCACTATGTTAAATGATAATAATATCGTCTTATCTGATATCGTTTTTTCTATCTATAGAAACGATTTGTTCAAGGATAGGCATGATGTCTGATTATTTTACTGCTTCACTTTTTCCTTAGATGTCTTATCTAGCCAATATCATGCGTCTGGGCCAGACTCCAGAGACGTCCTTTAACCAGTGGGCGTGGGACCTGGTGCTGCGGCTTAAGCTCCACACCAGTGAAAGGAATCCCCAGGGTGCCTGGTGTCCCCTGCCTTCCTCCGATGTGCCTAATGTGCCAGAGGTCACAGACTCGCCCACCATGCACCCGGTGCTTAAAGCCGTCAAAGCAGGCATCCCCATTGGCTGTTTCCTAGCACTGGACATGAGCACCATTGGGCACAGGTTTAGAAATCAACTAAAAAAACTATGATATGATGTAACACTTTATTTGATATTTTTTAGTTGTTAGAGTTTTGTGTGCACATGTTAATTAATTATTCTTGTTGGTTAGATTTACTGTTTCTCTTTCTGCAGTTTAGAAAAGTTTTGCAGTGAAGGCATTCCCTTGCTGAAGATCTTGGTTCAGTCTCGCCACCTCAAAGCTGCGATCCATGTGCTGGAAAACATTCTACCCATGGCCTATCACTGCCCCTTCTACCTCCTCAAGAATGAACAGTTAGGAAGCATTCATGTTATCGTATTAGAAATATTCCACACTTATGTTTCTTTTGTGATTTTTGCCAATGTAACTAACCAAATGTAACTAAGAAGTAGTAGATGGTACAGAGTGCCAGATGTTGCCTTTTTCTTTAATATTGCTATAACTGTTCTGGTAGCCCTAAAGAGGGCACCATAAGCTGGATTCCTTAAATATTAATGACATTAATAATTACACAAAAGACAGATATGACTCTATTTAGACCTTATTTCTAATGCTGTATTTTCTTTCTTACAGATTCCTGAACTGTATCCAGCTGTTTTTGCAGCTTGACAGTGGGACACCCCAGGGCGTGACCCAACAGGTGACACTCAAGGTGGCCCAGCATCTTATTGGCACCTACAGTTGTGAGAACATCAAGCTTCTTAATAGCATGATTCAGGTAGGTTTATATATTGTTGTCAGTACATTTTCCAGTAAGGTCTATGAGTATATGTGTAACGTGTGGTTAAAAATCTATGGGAAGATGTAAAAATATGTACTGTATAGGTCCTCTCATTTTATTGTGTTTCAGGCTCAGATCCTGGAGAGCTCCAAGGTCGACAGAGTCGGATCCGTTGCCGTTTTGGAATTCTGGATGCAGGCTTTGACCAGTCAGAACCTCTGGCACAGAGACAAAACCGTTCTGTGCCTACTGGACCACCTGTGTCGTGCTGCTTTCCTCCACCAGCAGGAGGAATGTCTCCATAAACTGCTTTACCAGCAGCATAAGGTAAAACATGCCATTCCAATTGGTGTATAATGAAAGAGAAAATAATAAGACAATTTTTGCAAAAATGTTTTGTCTCCCTGAAGAATGCGCTAGGTTACCACGGTGATAAAGGTCTGTTGTCATCTCTAATGGGTTGGATTGTGGCTGGAAACATCACTCCTTCCTTTATCGAGGGCAATGCTCTGAGTGGTGAGGTATGTATATTGTGCGGCATTTTTGCTGTATTGATTAAAACACTCTCTTATACTACATTTACAGTAATGCAAAAAAACAATAAATAGAGCATGATTTAAAAAAATGTTGATCTTCTAATGATATATTGTTAGACAGCGTAACAATTAAAAACTCATAATCCATACTCCCACACATTATGTCTGTAGGTGTGGTTTGCTTGGCTAGTTTTAAACATGGAGTCCATCTTTGAGGAAGACTCTCAGCTGCGACGCTGTGTGGAGCATGAACTTGTCTCCAACCCTGCTCTCACCCCGGACCAGGCTCTCAAGGTTCATTTTATTCCTTGTCCTTCCTCTACTCTCAACCAAGCCTAGGCTCCAAATTTAAATTTGGATGGACAAGTTTTAGTAAGAGGAACTAATTATATTATCATTGGTAGGCTGTTATGAATTTTTTTAAACATAGAATGGAGAAATACAGTAAAATATCAAATAAGTCCTACATTAAAGTTCATATCTTTAACTCTTGGAAATTGACTAGCACAGAAGATAGCACTTTTTAAAATGTATTCAGTCCCTCCAGGATTTAGCAATTTTGAGGTTGTAGAAATTAATGCAAAATCAAGCACACTCGCAAAATTCTGAGGAGCTTGCAATTTTAAAAAATTGTCAAAAGACTGTGCAAAACAATTTTGCGCAATAGCAATTTCGCCAATTAAAGCAGTTTCCCACCAAAAAAGCACAAAAACTCGGCAAGTTGCATCGCAAATTATTTTAAAAACCCGCAGCTAAATCAAGCAATTTTAGCGTGCATCAATGGCAAGAAAAAACCTCTGTTAAATCCTGTATGGATTGTTTTTTTTCTTTATTGTGCCAGCTTATTATTAACTTGTTCATTTTAAAGTATATTCTTTAAACTACTAAACTGATGTCAAGTTCTTTATCCAGGTGCTTTGTTAGATTTTGAAAGTGTAGTATTAAATGTTTATACTCACATACCTACACATTGGATTTAACACTTTAATTGTTTGGTGCATTATTGTGCTTCATTAGAAAGCTCAGCTGCGCCTGAAGCTGCATGTGGTGCCTTGCCTGCAGAGGCTCATGGTCTATCGGTGGGCTCATCAGGCCTTGGCTACATCAGCAGATCACCCGCTTCTGCCCCTTATCTGGCAGAAATTCCTTCATCTCTACCTTCGCCAGCCTGGCCCAGAGTTCGGGTGGGTTTCTGCTGTTCCATCTGTTACAACATTGCCTCTACAACTGAATACAGTTTTAAAAGTCATGAAGTCAATGAGATGGACATCTTTTCTGTGTGATTTTTTTTTTTTTAGACTGGAAGCTAAAGGTTGTATTGGGAAGCGCTATTTCCACAGTGCTGCACACATCACTCTGCTGAAGGAGCTCAAGCAGCGGCTGGTGGAGGTGTGTGACTTTCACCATGCAGCTGGTAAGGCACTGAAAGTACCGAGTCCATCCAGTGAGGGAGAGGCTACGCCAGGAACCCCTATAACTCAGTCCATGACCTCTCCTGAGCTGCATGTTGAACTGGTTAGGTATGTCCTCATGTTGGTGACACTGAAAAAACGACATCCTAAGTGAAGTGAAAAGATATTAAAATGTAATACTTCTATTCATGATATACAGTGTACTTAATGACATTATGTAATGAGGTACTGTAATGTATTTGTGCTATGTATAATATTTCTTCTTTTTGTTTTTAAATGCATTTAATGGTAGGGTTATTGTATGTATTATTAGATGTCATTAATACACAGAAACCCTAAAATGTGTTCATTTATTTTTTTGTTTTTTTCCAAGGCTTTTCAGTGCCTTTGCACTATGGATGGATGATGAAAGCATACAGAAGCAGGACTTGTACTTGCCCTCATTGCCAAAACAGTACAATGCCCATCGGCTAGCCACCATTACGCAGGGCCACCAGGTAGGACCCTACCAGAGGATTTTCCTCTTTGCTCAGTAATACTTTACTGTTATAATCATAATTGAGTGGTTTTTAAAGACATATTTTACCTAAGAATATTAATGTGATTAATAATATATGAAATCTTATGTTTTCTTGGATGATAATAGTGTTTTTTAAACATGTTTTTTGTGATTATTTGTATAGGAGTATTCTAAGTAATCTAAGTAATGTTACTTTAATCAGACTCCATCAACAGAAAATATATGACTCCACTAGACAGACTATTGTGTGTATTGGATTTCTGGTCATTATTATTTATTTATTTTTACATTTTTGCCCATATTTGTTTGGTTGCACATTACACTCTAGGTTATCATTACACAGTTCTCTGAAACAAGTGGAGATTGTATGAGACCTACTGTATGAGGGGGACATCTATAGCTGCTCTTTGTAGAAGGGCCTCTGTAGGACATTTCTTTGATTTGCAGTTAAATAAATGTAAAAAAACAAAAAACACTTAAATAATAATAATAAAAAGTGATAGGATTGAAATTTCAAAGTTTACCATTGAGAATGGGAACCACAGGTCTTTCAGGCCCCTTGGGGATCTTCTTGGACATGTGCTCCTGTTTTTGAGCCAAATTTGGTACAGCTAGTCCCTTCTACAAAGTTCAGGTATGGATGATACAGCTGAAGTGAAATGTAGCATTAACTCATGTTTTTTTAAATATGATATAGGAACCATGGCTGGAGTATATGGACATTGAGCGAGTTCAGCATGAGTTGAACGAAGTTCTTAACCTGTGGGTGAAAGTCAAAAGTGAGCCTTCATTCTCCCAGAGGAGCAGCAGCTCCATCTTCACTGACTTCATCAATCCTCAGGCTGGTTTGTTCACATTTTTTTTTCTTTTCTTCTAATGCTTATAGTACATGATAAAATGCATGAAGCTGAATATTTTAGCCGATATGAGCAAAGTGCTTTATTTTACATGATAAATGTTAATATTATCGACTCTGTTTATTATTGGCGAGCTTTCTGGTCTATAATTTAGTAAACATCTGTGTTGGAATACACCACATGATCGCAGGAATGTAGTTTCTTCCACTCTACCATAATCACAAGCTTAGATTTTTATGCTTTATTAAAGACGAGAATAGAAAACCGTGACTGTCCTTCAGATTACTTCCTCTGAATATTACTTTATCAAAATTCTCCTCTGTTGGTTCCTTACAGCACGAGAGCGTATCCTCACCAACCTGAAGAAACATGATGCCCCCCAGAGTGCACTATTATTAGTTCCTATGAAGGCCCCAGTACCTGATATCTCTACTGGCAGCCTGTCTGATGTACACATATCTACTTCCCTCATCCAGAAAGACCTCACTAAGCTACAGCACCAAGCCAAGTAAGATATATTATAGCTTTAAGGCTGTAAAGGAAGATTCCCATTATAGTAACTATGATGGTAGGATTACCCATTTAATGAACCTTGTGACCTATTTTAGATGACACCTTTGAAACTTTACAATTGTAGACCTTCAGATTTCTCATACTGTCCACTGTAGAATCATTTTTAAAAAAAAATATTGTATGGAAATAAACTTTATATGTAATGATTTAACTTTTTCACTTTGAAGAAACTGCTTACTCCTTACCTAAAAACAATAATTCACCAATGATTTAAAAAAAAAAAACGTTTGAAAAGTTTGCAACAGGTGAACATTTGCCAAAAAGATGACATGTTATCATGTTAATACAGAATACAGAAAAATTTTACCCTTCTCAAAAACTTTTTTTATACCACATCTTGATCTAAAAACATATGGAGGTATGTTTCAGATCAAAATATTACTCGTCGCATATATTGTTTATTTTATATTCTCACTCTACTCACCTTTGCTCATTTTTATGAAAGATGACCAACATTCCATCTTTCTGTACATCATTAGCATAGTAGTATAATTTTAACACCTTTTCGAAATATAGTTATTTAAACACTTTATGCAAGAACAAAAAGTTGTAGAATTCAAAATCATATTCAAATGCCTAGTTTTCAGCTGACTAAAAAGTCTAATTGAAGCTATATGTTACTCAGGTTAGCAGCAGTGCGCGAGACACAGCAGGTGGCGCTGGACAGTGAGCTTCTAGAGATTTTCCCTCAGCTCTATACAAACCGTGAGGAGCAGCTTTTCATGCAGCTGGAGTGCAGTGGTAAAGGAGGGCAGCCATGCCAGGGCCCTGCACATATAACTGTTAAGGTGTGTTATAGATACATCAGCACATATTATCGTCTGACCAGATTTCGCTGTATCCTGTATTTACGCTCTTGGATTTATCTTCTGATTTCCCGGTATGATCGGCTGTCTTTGATGTTATCTAGTACTCAGGCATGCACAAAGTGGAACCAGTGCTGAATCAGATCCAATCCCTGAAGAGTGACATTAAGCAGCTTCAGACCGATGCAGTAAAGCCTCTTCCCCAGAGCCTAGCTGAGGCCGCCGTGCATACTGAGAACTTCATCACGTCAGTACTCTTCTCATCCACACAGCAGTTTCTGACATTTTTTTTTTTTTTTTTTTACAGAATCTTAGCATTGTTTGGGGAAGTTTTTTTTTTTTTTGTACTAGTAGTTTTTTTTGGTTTCTGGCATAAAGTGACAGTGATGGTATTACGCTTTGACGAATTTCTAGATCATTGTACATTGCTTGTCATTAATAAACTTTCCCATCATACTCTTCTTTGTATTTTTCCTTCTTTAGGACCCTAGTTAATGCATACAAGTTACACCCATCGCCCGCCATGCAGAAAGTTGGCATTGCGGCCTTCTATCAGATTGTGTCTTTAATTTGTGAGGACACCCAGAGACACCCACCTACACGCCAGTTTTTCACTTCCTGTGTGGAGATCCTGGGGCAGGTCGAGTCATTTATTAAAGTAGATTTTCTGTTTACTTGCATCATGTTTTCTTTTGTCTTTTTTGAGGTTCTGCATGGCAGTAGTGACCTTACAGAAAAGCCACATGAACGTCACGTGAATTTCACACGTGGTTTTGAGACAATTCACGTCTGGACTTCTAACACATAGTGCACGTGTTTTTATTTTTCCATGTTCTTCACGTCACATGTGTTGATGGGCAATTTCATGGTGAAACACACCTTCATATTTTTCACCTAATCACATGTTACTCAGACAGTCACATGTGAAATGTGTGTGATTTATATATTTATTTTCAATAAGGCTATTCATAGTAAATTTAGTTTTAATTTCTAAATAAGTTAGCTATGTAGTAAGAATTGATTTATTAAATAGCCTGATTTTCCTGGTCCCAGGTCTTCATTAGGGACGCTCGAGCAGAATGTAAGCGCATGCTGAAGACCATCCTGCAGAACAGACGTCTGTGTAACCTGCTGTCTCCCTACTTCACTCCCAATGCATCACCTTCTGAACTGGTCTCTCTGTATGAAGAAGTGGTGACGGCTCTACACGCTGACAGTGGGGATGTCATCTTCATGCTCCTCACAAAGGTGCATCTTTTACTAATGTTCCTTTGATCTAAAGTTCTAAGAGGAACAGTTTAGAGGAGTTATTCATAAGCATTTAATTAAAAACACATTATTAAAAGCCTAATTGAGTACAGATATGTTTTATATGCATGGTGGCTTAGTGGTTAGCACGTTTGCATCACACCACCTGGGTTGAGGGTTTTGATTCCTGCCTCTGTCCTGTGTGTGTGGAGTTTGCATGTTCTCCCTGTGCTTCGGGGGTTTCCTCCGGGTACTCCGGTTTCCTCCCCCAATGCGTTGTAGGCTGATTCGCATATCTAAATTCTCTGTAGTGTGTGAATGGGCATGTGTGTGTGCGATTTTGCCCTGCGATGGATTGGCACCCCATCCAGGGTGTCCCCTGCCATGTGCCCCAAGTCCCCTGGGATCAGCTCCAGGCTCCTCGCGACCCTGTGTAGGATAAGCAGTACAGAAAATGGATGGATGGATATAACTTTCATATTCCCCTTTGTGTCTCTTCCAGTTTGACGTGATACAATGGCTCTCCGCCAGTCAACCACCATTCACTGATCGCAGTCGTCTGATAGAACTCATCCATTTGGCGCTCACAGCTTGTGGCCTGGAGCCTGAGCCTGAGGTCCTTATGCCCTTTAACCTTTTCTGTAAGCACTGGACCCAGCTGCTGGTCTACCAGTTTCCTGACCATTACAGCGACTTCCTCAGACTCTTCACACAGAGTGAGTAACCTGTACCCGGTACAGACTTGGTACGTCTCTAGATGGGATATAAATAAAGTGTAATATTGTTATAGGACAAAAGTCTACAGTTTATTTACATGTAATTTTCATTTACAAAATGAAAAACATGGGCATTCCTGTATGACAGGTAGCTCAGAGCAGCTTCTCAGCGCAGATTGCTGGAGGGCGTCCCTGAAAGTGCTTGGTTGCTCTGCTAATTGCAAAAACAAAGTGTCCAAAACATCCTCCACACATACAGTCTGTCTTTCCCCTCAACAGGTAATATACTGCACTCGCATGTATTAAATACACACAGCTCTAACCTCTGTTTTATCACAGAAAAAAAAATTATTTCAATTACTGTTAAATGATTACTATATTATTATCCCTGTGGCTGCACAAAAGTGTGAGTCAGAGCAGAATGTCCTTTTAAAACCTCTTAAGCTGGTGAGGTGTGATAATCATACAGCTCAATATCACGGTTTTCAGACAAGCAGAAAAAAGCTCCTGGCCCCAAACTCTAAAACTAATAATAATAAGGAAATTCAGCAGGCTCAATTATCTTGTAAACATGTAACCTTTTGATTGTACTTACTGATAAGTTACTGATGAATTACTCATAGATTTCTAGCTACTTATACGGATGGATGATTTTGTCTTGCAACAGTAGCTTCGATGTGAGGCATTTGCTGATGTTAGCAAGATAGCTTTTGTTTAGGAATTATAATACACGGCATACTGGTTAGCTCGGTTTGTAGGACATTGATGATCCAGTAATACTTTTAGATATGTTTCAAACTCAGCGTTAATTGCCCTGTCTGAACTGGTCTACTAAATATTTTCTTTTTCACTCCTCATAAATAGTTAACAGATTAGCTTACAAGCTGTCATTAGCATGAGGAATATTTTTAGCAATAAGATATGGAAGACTAGGCAAATAACTTTAAAATAACCTTGACAGTTTGTTGATCTAGATAGGCATTTTGAAATAAGCATCTACTTTTGAGGCACATATAAATTTAGTTAACTAGGTAACAGTAGGTAAAAGTAGTATTTTAGCAGTACTAAACTATACTAGGGATGTGTAAATAAATGAGCTTTTGGATCTGTTTTGTTTGTGTGTCTGAATCTGTAGCTCTCTGCAGAATCAGTTGTGGTTAGTGACTAAGCTAATTCTAAACTAAGTATTCTGAGCTAAGCTAAGTATTCTGAGCTAAGCTATGTATTCTGTGTATTGTGTGAAAGTATTATAACATTTCTGTGATGTCATTATGAATAAGAGTATACGTAAGTGACAGTTTGTCATTATTTTATATTTCCTTGTCATGATAATGTTAATACCAGTGATGTACTTTTCCATCCAGGTCAATGAAACAATCGAATGGCTCTCAAACTACTTTCTCAAGCTCCGTCTGTCTAAAGGAGACGTTCGCAGCTTCGGCCTCCTCTCCAAATGGAGGCCATACGTTGAGGAAGTCAGGATGTTCTGGGAGTATCTGATCGGTTACCTTATTGATCTGGAGCTGAACAACTGTAGCAAGGAGCCTGTGGGGAGTGGAAGACTGCTCAAAAGTACAAGAATGACTTAAATAAATGTGCCAATCAGAGTCTAACATGTGTTCAGGGTTGCTTTTGTGACCATTTGGAGTAATAATACTAAAGCCTTTTCACTGGACAGTATTGCTCAGTACAGTAACAAATTAAGTCTTATAGCAATTATAGGCAATAACAATTTTATCTTAAAATGAAATAATTCATTATTTTATTGATTTACCTACTGTAACATTATTTAAGATTATTTTCTATTTATTTACAATAACAATGGCCTATTTAATACACTTAGATTCCTGATAGAATGCAGTTTGGTATTCATCAGCAGAAGATCTGCAACTCCTTTATATGGGTCCCTCCATTACAACAAACCTGAATGTGTCTCATGCTCTATAAGAGAAAATATTGACAGCAAACTCATTTTTAAATAAGCTAACTCTCTCTATATTTTTGGTCAACTGAAAATACATTTCTGAATAGTTGTCGTTTTCCTACTCATTCTCGTAACTAGTCCCCACTCCACAACATCCAATGGACTCCTCCTACTTACACGAGTACAGTTATGTCATTTGAAATGAACACGAGTATTAAAAATCAAGCAGTACTTTCAGGCAAAGATCTGATAATCCTCCTTTAATAGTTTCGCAATGATGACAAAAGTTAGCTGATCAGGAATGTGTTGTGGGCTGTGGTTGCATTCATACTGTAGCTGTTCATGTTGACTGCTCTTTTGGATTACTGTTACATCCAGAATGGGAGAACTGTCTCTTTTCTTGTTGTGGTAATGCCTTGTTTTAATGTGTACTCTATAATGTATCTCTTATTGCAGCTCTTGAGGAACTCTATGCGAAGATGACTAAACTCTTTAGTCCTTGGATGTTGGTTCTGGACACAGATGATGCGAGGTACGCTCCACTCCTGCTTACTCATAGTGTTGCATAAGTGTTCACAGACAAAAAAAAAATACAATGACTGTATTTGATGATTTTTTTTTTTTTTAACAACATAGCAACCCTCGCTGTTCTCCCTGGCTTGAATCAGATACAACAGTAGCTGTCAGTCTGGTCAGCCTATACACAAAACTAACTGTGACCTTGCATGACAAATTCAAAGGTAAGGGTGTTCTGGTCAGTCTAATGGTGTACCAAGTGTATCAAAAAAATATACCTTGTGTTTTAAATTCAAAACAGAGTAGCACTAATTGTAACTCGCTTTATTATTTGATCAGATTGCCTGTTGCCAGGACAAAAAGGTGCCCTGTGGCTTCATCTCATGCATTACTGCAAGAGCTGCACCTCTCCAAAAATGCCAGAATATCTTCTGTATAATTATCACACCGAGTACAGCCAGCTGCCCTGGAAAGATCTTTATCCAGACCAGACCCTCATGAACCAGTTCTTCAATGTAAGAGGCCTCTACATACTGCACACACACACACATCAGAGCATACAGGGTTTGAAAGTATCATAGACTTGGGCATGAATGTTATACACGATTTACATAATGTTTAACTCTCGTTCTAAGCCTCATTTTGTCTCCTCCAGGTGGAAAGAGGAAGCCCGAAGAGCTGTTTCCTTTTCATGGGTGAAGTTCTTTGTAAAGTCAACTGGATCAGCGTGTTAAGTGATGCCCTGAGCCCACAGCCTAATCCCAGTGCCCACATGATGGTGGTCTATCTTCTTTACCTGATGGTCTTCTTAGCCAAAGAGGACCAACTTATTAGCAAACCTGTGAGTGTTCCCATTCATGTAAAAGTTTTTAATCACATTGTGAAAAATCATCCCTTTAAATAGACTTCTAGACAATCGGTTCATTTTTAGTTTGAATGCATGATTGCAAAGTTAAAATCATGCAAAGGTACATTTTTGGGGGGTTGTTCTTTAATTTATTTATTAATTAATTAATGGGGGGGGGCATAAGCATAACTTATGATTTCTGATTTGACAATGATTTGATTATAGTTGAGAAACTATAATCATATTGTAGCATTACATTACGTAGAATAAAGCGAGGCTTTATACCGGCTGAAGTTTTTATTACAACGGCTGATTTAATCAGCCCGCAGGAAAGTTTAAGACTTCCACAGCATCCATCATTCAAATTGGCTAAAGTGTTTAAAAAATGGTGTGGATTTAAACGCTGGTTAGGGTGTGCATCAGATGACTGAAAACGTGTTAGAAACACTTTCCATGTGAATTGGCCTCGTGTCTCATTCATCATGCAGAGGTGTGTGTTTGTGTTTTGGGGTTTTTTTGGGCCATCATCTTTACTATCCCCAGCATTATTAAAAACAAAAATATTTATGACTGTTGAACAGGGCACTGGTAATTATGTCATGCATATCATAGCTGTTTATTAATTAATGATACATATGATAATGATACTCGATAATAACATCCAGAAAAGCCATCAGAGAAGTATTATTTAGGAAAATGCATACATTGAGTTGCTTTCTTTACTGTCAGTTAATGATCCTCGGCTAGCACTTCCACTTGTAACCTTTTACACATTCTAGATTTTCTACTGTAAAAAAACAAGATGTTATATTTCATCGAAAATTCGCTTAGAATTGAGTTAGCTTTGATATTTCCAACTGAAAAAAGTATGGGACACTATGCTCTAGTTCAGTTTTTCCCCACCTTTTTTTTTTAAATGTTCTCTGCAGGATTCCCCTCTTTTGAGTCTCCTTGGCCTGTCAACATCTCTGCCCTGGCACCTAGTAGATATCTCCTCGTATGAAAATGTCACAGGCTATGTAAGCACACACTACCAAGCTTCCCTTGTTCTCAGCCAAGAGACGCCTTCACAATTAGTAGTCAAACTCCTCAAGATGGCTGCCGGCTTTGGATCCACCTTAGATGGATTGCATCACAAGGTTAGCATTATTTATTACAAGTTATATAAACACTTAAGCCTTTTTTTTTTCCTTTTTCCGTTTGTTTTTGTGAACTGGTTGCACTATTCACTTTTTCTGTTAGGACATGACTTTAAAGTGCCAAGCATTCCTCCATCTGATGGTGCAGTTTCTGACTTCTCTGGATCAGAATGGTAAAATCAGTCTGGCCTCACTAGAAACAGAGATGGAGAAGCTATTGGAGTGTATTGTTCTTTTTAACCCACCTGGTAAGAGCGTACTGCTTTCCTTTGGATTTAACAGGGGTTCAGGGGTTATCAAGTGTCATAGTCCAGTATTACTTTGTATTTACTTTAATGAGAATTTCATAATATTTAACACATTGAATTCATTCATTCTTGAGGCCCCGCTTACAGCATCATTATTATTTTACTTTATTCCATCAGAAACGGACCTTCAGCAGAGACACATGGCCACCTGCAGTCTGTTTGCTGAGATGTTGACTCTAATGAATGGCGCAAGTGTATCAACAGCAGAGCAGCTTGGCACTAAACTTCATTCCTGGGTAGAGAAACGGGCTCGAAGTCCTCTGGTGTTGCCTCTACTCACTGCTGCCTGCAGATGTCTGGCCTCTGTACGCCATATGGCTCGCACCACTGAGGCCTGCATATTGTCCTACTTCACTGATGGTAATTTTCTCCAAACACTGAGAAATATTGTCTCTTTAACACTTACGCCATTTAGGTGTTGAGACTAAATGACTTTAGTTTTAGTTATAAAACATATATGGAAAGTCTCATAGCCAGTGACATAGCCATATTTTCTCAAATTTGGTCATTCCTAATTTATCGGATCTCTCTCAGGTGGCTGTGTGGATCAGTACTCTGGCTGGGGGCCTATTCTGGTTTCTCTCCAAGTTCCTGAACTCACTGTGGAGGACTTTATCCAGGAGAGTCTGGCACTCGGCAGTTACCTCACACTCTACGTCTACATCCTTCAAAAGCTCAACATGGAGCAGACTCTGCTCAATGAGAAGAAGACTTTGATGCTGCTTAACTCCTGGATCAACCAAGTTTTTCCAAAGTAACTTTATGTTCATCTTTGTTTGATATAGACCAGTGCAAGTTTTTAAGCCTTTGTTAGTTACCATGTGAGTCTCTGTGTGTGTTTTTAGTATCGTATGCACATATAGTATGCATCTGTGATTTGTGATGTAAAGAATTTTTTAAAATTCCATATAACGCACAGTACATAAAGATACGTGTGATGAGGGTATAATTGTATATACGTTATTACAGCAGTCCAGCAGATGAAGCCAAGGTGTTTCTGTGGTGGCACAAAGCCTTGCACCTGCTACAGGTTCAGGTGGATCAGGGGGACCCGTGTGGACTAGACACTCTGGTGCTCTCCATGATATCCTTTCAGAATCACCTGGCCCAACTGGGAGAGGAGCGGCTCAACTCGGGCATCCTGGGAGTCATCGGCCTCGGACGCAAGTCACCGCTCTCCAACAGGCAAGATGTGTTTTACTACAGTCATGTAGCATAGCAACATTACTACATTACGTTACGTTGCTTTTGTAAATAGAAGTGCCTTTCATGCTCCTTTTGTAGGGATCGTATAGGGATCATATTAAAAATAAATGTGACGATCCAGATTATTTTTATTTTTTCATTGAAAAATAATAAAGCAAACAAAACATAGACTGCGTTCGAAATCGTGTACTGTGACAGTACCTACTGCTCAGTCGTTGTATTGCATGTACTGATCAGTGTAAGTGTGTAGTATGAATACAATCTGGACATAGTACATCCGCTATGTTGGCGTTGTCATATGACCTATAACTTGAAAAGATCCGATGCGCTGTCTTCCGCCATTTTTGTTTCTGACAGCTCTTCCGCTCCAGTCCCGTTGCCTTATGGGATAGCGCAGTGTCCATTGCTTCCATACTACAGAATCTCGGCAGAAGCAGAAGGTCATCTGGGAATTTCTCGCCTACAGTTTTATGAATACTGAGAATTCAGACACACTACTCCTTTTGCGTCCTGTTTTTTCGCCTACTGTATAGTAAGGTAGTTGGGATATTCGGATGCATCCGTACTTAAGTCATGGAAAATATCACGAGTTTGATAGAGAGAGATACTCAAATTTGGTGCTTTGTGTAATGTTTGTAGAGTTTGAGAGTGAAATCAGCTGAACGAAAACAAAATGATAGCAGTTTGACGTGTCTCTAAACGGCATGCTTAAGGTTTAGAGTAGGTTTGAGTAAATCTGGTGGTCACTCTCTAGAGCAAATGTACATAAATGCTTGATATGGTTTGACTGGTTTCATGTCCATTACAGGTTTCGGGTTGTTGCTCGTAGCATGTCAGCGTTCCTCCTGGTGCAGGTGCCTTCAGAAAGCCAGTTACGCATCCACGCAGGAACAGAACTCCAGCTCTCCTCCAAGGCCCAACAGGTAAGAGCTTCAGGTTAGGGCGGTGGATAGGCAAAGGTGCAATAAGTACATTTTTATGTATATTTTATACAATAATATGGTTTTTAGTAGTTTTATGCTTCATTCCGTTTACTTACTTTTCTTTAACTTTATACATTGTGATATTTACGACTACTGTTTACACCAAAGTGAAGAACACAGTCAGAGCAAGCTGTTATTTATATTGATTAACATCTATTAGTGAAATTTGAGAAGTTCATATTCTCAGGGACGATTTTTGCATCCTCAGGCTGTGACGTTGCTGGAGGCTATGTCAAGCAATAAGCAGTATTCGGAGCTGCAGCAGACCTTGAGCCAAGTCTGTCAGTTCATTAAGTACCCGGGTCACTGCCTGCGTGACAGCAAAAGCCTTTTATCCCTGCTCATCAACTCGCTGTACCCAGGTCTCCATTACCTGGACATCATGCGCTAGCAAGGCCTGAATCACAGACTTCTCAACCGAGATGCTACACCAGTTGCGTTAAAATGCACTGGAGAATGAGCACAACAGACTGAAATTAAGATCATTTGTGCTTTTCTAGGGTTCTTACCTGAAAATATTGCCTGAAACAAAGATTTGTGACATTTTATGGAATGCAGTGCCAAAGAGAAGCTTTGACAGTCATGACTTCAGGTCTATAAGGTAATCCAGATGTGTGTAATGTTGTTTCACACTCCCCTGCCTTTCTCTGATGTTGTGTCATCATAGTCTTTTTTTTTATCATTATTTAGTTTAAATCAGCCAATGTCAAAACAGTTCTCAAGCCTTATCTGAACGTTAGTTATAATGGAGAGAAAAGATCCAGACATATTCTACAAGACCTTAAATTCTTTACTACACACCATCAGTATTTAGTATGGCCATTTTCCTGCGGTCAGACGGACAAAGTCGAGAAAGTAAATATGTATGATTTTCTCTGTCAATCAGACCCATGAGTTACATTTGATATAAGTGTGTAAGACAGATGGAATCGTAGCATGCGAAATTGCATCTTCATGTTTGAATCACTGTCTAATGCTGTGATTTTGGGCCAAATGAATGCCAAACCTGGCCTGGCAGTCGTAGTGACAATCCCAAAACTGGAAAATATGACTTACTAAAAATGCAGGTCCATGAAACGCAAGTAACAGATTTCAAAATGTGCTCCACATTCAACTCTAGTGTGAGATATATGTACAGTCGTTGATCTTAATCTAACATTTTCTAGGTTTATATGCTCCGTTTTATTAGGTATTTTGGTGAGGATTTCACTGGTTCCATAGAAGCATGAAGGACATACTAGATCACATGCATAAATGAAGTGAAACAAGTTACCTCTTATAACGTGCCTGTTTCACGTTCAGATTTAATTTAGCTCTTATTCCGAATGTTTCGTAAAACCTTACAGTTTGTAGACAGTGAATACTAAACTATTTCTCAAGTTGTGTGGCATAAACAGTATTTATCATTCAGATCTGTAGTGATAGAGAGAAGCCTGCGAGGATATGGTGAGGTCTGAAATAACTTCTAATCCTCTATTCCCTCTCTTGAACATACTTATTTTTGCCACATGATTAATTTAGTATGCACTTTAAAGACTTGGGAATCATCGCATGTTTGCTGAACGCAGTCAGAAGTTCATTCAGATGTCATGAAGGTTTTTAGGTCATGTTTTAATAACGTTTCCGTTTAGTTTTTAGAGACTTGGATATATTTTATTTAAAACATTCATAATTGGAATTCAAAGATAGTTTATGTTTATGCTGGTGCACTTTTACGTTTGATGTGTTGTACTTGCTTGAGTGAACCGAGACAAAAAAAAATTGCAACATGGAGAAACCGTGAAATTCTAAGGATGGAAAAGTCCTTTAGGTTTGTCAATTCACACAGAATCCAGGATACTGCAGAGCCCTTGAGAGTTCATGAAATGTATGTCCGATTTATTGATCACAAGACATACTGTCAAGGTCCGATTTATTTATTTTTTTCTCTGAGCTTTCAATTTGACATAGTGCCCATGTTTGGGATCATTTGTGCTCTCGTCTGAGGAAAAGGTGCCCATGGTTTAATGGATAAACTGATCTAGCAGGTTACAGTTTAAAGTTTAAGTAAGTTGAGTTCTACTTAAAGTCTCAGTTATAGATAAAGTTTCTTTAATTGAAGTGTGCTTTGGGATACAGATGTGTTCCAGAGACATATTGGGAGTGATAGGATTGTAACAAGAACACAGTGTTTTCCACAGGTCCATTGTAAACCTGCTGGAGGGCTGGAAGTGCTGCAGGAACAAGTCAAATGTCCTGAAGTGTATATATAAGCCATGTGTTGAACAGTAAGGATTTTAAGGCTTTTAATCGTGTAAAGGACTTTATTGTCATGAAAACTCAGAATTGGATCAAGTCACTTAATTTATAGTAAAATAGCAAGGAAGGATTGCTGTTAGTTTAATAACTTACTCTTGATAGTAAAGTAAAACATTTATGCTTATTATCCTAGCAATAATGCCATTGGAGGAAATAAAAAATGTCTTAGTGTGTCTCTGTAATGCATCTCCATGCAGAAGCACACTTTATTTAAATGATGTCCTCATAGCACATATATATACACATCTATATGTATAGCTTAAAATGCACACTATTAAATACAGTAAATTGTATTTGTTTTCTACAGTCCTCTCCAAAACTATGGGAACGGCAAGTCCAGATTAAAAAAGATGAATATGAGAAGAGAGTTTAGAATTTCAGATTTCAGAAACCCCCTGAAACAAACAACAACTGAAAGAGGCTGCAGTAAAAGCCTGGAAAAGCATTACAAAAAGCAAAAAAACAACAATTTGGTGATGTCAATGAGTCACAGGCTTGATGCAGATATTGCAAGCAAGGGATATGCAACCAAATATTAAGTGTTATTTACTTCAAGATTTATCTGTTCCTATACTTTTGCTCGACCTAAATATTGGGTGGTCTGATACAAAAGGTTCTATGTTTTATGTTGTTTACACATCTAGATGTAAATACCAGGAAATAAAAGCTGAAATCCTAAACTCTTGTCTCATATCTATCTTTTGATCTCAAACCCAAATGTCTGTGGTGTATAGCACAGACATATAGTTTCAGAGGGGACTGTATATGCTGACATGCAGCAAATATATTTGGAAATTTAGTACCAAGACCTGACACAAATATTGCACAATATATCTTTTGGGTTTAAAGAATCTATTCTACTTCTATTATAGAGGCGTAATGATCCGTTTTTTTGTCGCCTCTCCAGGGCTCTGTAGGACACTCGGATGAAACTGGGTACACATTGTCACTGTATGTGACTTGTTTTATTTTGCCATGACTTTTGTCCTGAAACTAAGTCATGTGAGCAAGTTGTAAATTGCTAATGTAAAAGTGAATAGTCTTAGACCATGTCTCTGAATGTCTATAATAAAAACATAAAGAACTTCTTTTCGTTTTTTCTGTCATGAGTGCTATAACCAGTGGTGGAAATGAACGCGATACACTGGAGGGGGACTCTAGTTGCCCAACTCTGCCCAATTAACTGTCTCTCTCTCTCTCCTTTAAACTCTTCTCTCTCTTTCTTGCCTTTTTTTGACCATCAACAAAAATAACAGTGACAGCCTGTGTCAGTGCAATAAAAAAAGCCCATAGTGGCTTGAGAATCTGCATAAGTGACAGCTAAAACACTTTACAAACAGTAAATATCTCTCTATATAACTAGTGACCAAGTTTCTATGTGTAATAAACATGTAGGCTAACATAACTGTGGATATAATACTTAGCAAGCTATGATCGTGAAAATAAATTAAGCTGAATAAGGGCGTTCAAACTAGATTAAACCTGGATCATTTCAGGTACGTGCACACAGCTTTATCCATATCAAAGTTTCCACTATCACATCTGTTAAAGTAAGTGTTTCTATTAAGATTTTCTACTCGGTTAAAATTCCATTAACTTCCCTGAAGTGGTGTGATCGGTCCTGTGAGGACACGCGCTGATAGAGAAGCGTTACTATTGGCTGCAGATGTAGGTATTATGACCAATCATGACAGTCAACATTGTCAACACACGCAGAATATACACGCTAGGCTTATGTGCAGAGCTCGCATTTACGCGAGAAACTTGCTTTCATAGGCTTTCGAGTGATTAAAAGATAGAAACCCTCTTCATTTCCCGGAAAAAAATTTAGCCAGTTTGAACTGGAACGCCGTCCCTCCTTGAAATTTACTCCCTGGATTGAGTCGTCCATGCATATCCAATTTCCATCCCTGACTATAACCATTCACTTGAAATGTATACGTACATTCGAAAACATTTCAAGGTAAATCTTGTTAACATTAACTAAAGTCAACAGAAAAGTTGCAGTCATGGTCGGTGTATTGTAAATAGTATTTAGGGTATTGTGACATATCTGCAATTCATTTGCATTGCTGTCTATCCTGTTAATAGCGTATGAAAAGGTGATGTATTTTGTATATGAGCTGGTGGGATACACATAAAGCATAAATGTCCATTAGGCCATTGTTAAATGTGGTGAAGTGGAGGAGCCAGGAACCTCATCATCAATACTTCAGTTTTGCTTAAAGATTATTCCTATCTCTACAGTGCTAAGGTTGGTTAATGGTTCTTACTCACAAGCAGTCTGAGAGTTGGGTTGAATTATGAAGTCAAAATATAGACAATGGTGATGAATATCCAGCCAAGCTCCTGGTAGAGGGGGGAAAAAGAAATGCGTAGAGATGCCAGGTTCGCTGTCTTGCTGTGGTTGCTACGGTGATATGAATGACTGCAGTCCAGCATAAACTAGACATGCCTGGTATTGTTGAATCACTACAGAGACATCCAATAAATTAAATCTGCACTTCATACCATTAGTCGGATGGCTTTATGCTGTTTCTTAAAATGTCACAGTAAACCTTTAATAATCTGCAGACATGGTGACTTTAAAATCGTATCTCGTATCTCCCAGATGTGAAGGCGTATAAGGCTGATAAGGGGCACCTGATAACACATCTCAGAGACTGCTTCGACAGATGGATATTTCTCTGAATGCCCATTTACATTATTCACAGGCTCAGAAATCTCGTCTTTGGGAAGTTATGTGATGCAGACTGCACCCCCACCTTCTCTGTTGCTATGGTTATCTCAAAAAAAAATTTACAAGCAGACAGCAGATGGGAGAGTGTGATGAACGTCCAGGATCTGTTCTTTTTCACTGTCGTGGCTGTCTTCACTTGTGACTCAGCTCGACGTGTGAAGTCGAAAGCTCAGTCTAACACCTTTAACAACCTGCAACGTGTGAGACCCAAACATTTAAACACATTATGGTCATCTGCTACGCAATACAATAGCTCAGTTTTGGTGTGTACTGGTGAGATATGGCCTTAACAGTTAAGATTGTGTGAATGTCCACTGCATGGCAACAGTCGGAAAAAAACATGTTTATATATCTAAATTATATCCAAAAATGTGTGTGTGAGATTGTGCCCTGCGAAGGGTTGGCACCCTGTCCAAGTTGTCCCTCATGCCCAGAGTCCCTTGGGATAGGCTCCAGGTTCCCCATGATGGATGGATCTCCGTAACATTCTAATTAATACAGCTTGTTTTTATTTTGTAGTTAAACAGCTTAAAGATTACACTGACCTAAACACCAGTAAATTTGCATTGGCATAGTCAACAATATTTAAAGACATCTACCTGAAGCCCCCATATAATGATATAGAGAACCATTTGCTCTTATCAGAGAGAAAATCCATTGTTTTGGGGTGTCTAATGTGAAACCGACATTTTCCTTTTGTACCAGAGTGTAGTATCCAGGGGTTTGCTCTAAATCCCATACATTGGATTCCCCTTGAATCCAATGAGGCTTGAGGGAATGAGGTTTTCATTTGTATGTGCAAGGCAGTGCTTCTCTAACATCTCCTCAGCAACGGCCCTGTGGAAGCAGCAGTAGTGCAATACTGAGCTCTGTCCCTATTTGAACTATGAAAGTTCATGTCACTCCGCAAAGGCAAAGTCCTTAAAAGAAATAAGTAAAATTATTTAAAATATTTTTAATTTATTGAAATAATCTAATATAATTGGGCCGGAAGATATATCACTATAATTAAGCACTCTGGGCACATCACATATTTATGTTTTACAGTTTTACCATCTAAGACTAAACCCATGCCATAAATCTGTGAATCATTAAAGATTTCTTTACTGGAGTGCATTTTAACAGCCAAAGATCTCTGTGGTCTATAGATGTAATAGATAATTCTGATGAGCTGGAGTAGCTTTATTACACTTCTAATAAAATACACATGTATAGCAGGGGCAGCAATTCCGGATCCAGGAGCACAGTTTGTTGGTTTCCTTCTTCAAAGTCACCCCACTGAATTTACAGGATAAGTACCAGGCTTACTCTGAGTGTTGAACAGGGAAATCACCAATCTGTGAAAGTCTCTGGCCTTCCAAGACTGGAATGTATGCCATGATCTTTGAAAATGAGCTGCCAGTGGGTTTCTGATGAATCTGTTCTTAATTTAGTCTGGCGGTGAAGTTTAGCAGATTTTCATGATTAACCCTTCTGGGGGGAAAAAACCAATAGAAACCATCACAGACATTCTAATGGTTTCTACTACAAATACCATTACAAACCACCAGCTAACCATTACAAATACCATTATTGGTCCTTAATAGTATCCACTACTAGACATAACATGCCATCAATAGACGGCAACAAATTACCAGTAGAGACCCACAGGGACCATTACAGTTTCCATTCAAACCAATGCAATTCCCATTATAACCATTAAAACCATTACAAATTCTATGAGGATTTCTATTGTTTTGGCTTTTTTAATCAGGGAAGTTGTTAAAGCTAATGAGTAGTGATCCATCCACATTTTTTATTTCACTACAAGCACTTGACAGCAGACATATGGAATCACTTGGCAAAGTTCTTCAAGGTCGGCAAGTGACAATGTGGATGTAAAGAAGGTTTCTGAGTCATATGCTTGGTTTAATAGAAGGAAAATACCTTGTAAATTACTTTTGTGTATTTGTTGACTAGGTGTACTCAGACTTTCCGTTCGCACTTTACTGGTTTGCTTCATCAACATATCAGAGGCTTATGTCTTCTAGGAATATCCGTCCGGTAGAATTAGCGCATGATCAAATGGAATCCAAAATAGCAACGTGATTGGATCATTCAGCACATGGCTTAATGACTTTAATAGGTTTTCATTACTAAGAAAATATTTGTAAAGCTGATTCTGTTTCTTTCTTTTCATCAAGCCTATTGTATATTTTTATTATACTCATTGTATCGTAATGTAATGTCTCAATGACTGTGTTGCAAAATCTTCTTATTGGATATTCAGTCAAGTGGAAGCTGGCAGCTTGGATATCTGCAACAGGGAAGAGCCAGAATTTAAAGATAGCACTGCCTAGTGTCATTATTCATTTAGGAAATGTAGTGACGACTTATGATGATGGGGCTGCACCTGCTATGTCTCTTTTTTGAGTGTGTAGTGGCTATAACTGATCTGCCCTGAGCTTAAACTCAATGAGTCTCGCTTGTTTTCTTTTTCATAAGTTGTTACTGGCAGAAAAATCAGTTTTCATATTATTCACTGTGCTAATTGGGTGTGAGCTATCTAGCTTATCACCCATAGTGTGTCTGTCTCTCTCTCTCTCTCTCTCTATCTCTCACACACACACACACACACACACACACACGAACACTTAGGTCACTATGTTAGACGCGGGGGATGAGAGAAATAGGAGAGATGGAGGAAACACTGGATATCATACGCCTACTATCCATCCTAGAAAAATCCCATAGCAAAAAAAATGAAGTTTTGGATAGTATCCATCAAATCTTAGACTAGAATGTTCCTAAGCATGGTACATTGTTTATTCCATGAAGATGTACCATTATTTAGGTTAGCAGAAAATACAATCTTTTGTTAGAGGTTTAGAATTTAATTAATAATCAGATTTTTCTACACTCATCCATGTAATCCTCGATTGGACACACAATCACGTATCCTTGCAACGGTAATGAGAGTTTTTACACGTCTGCGCATATCACTACTATCTTCTCTCCATCCCTCATGAACACCTGATCTGCTTCTGACCTTTAGTCTCAATAAAATTTGTTGGGAGTCATTTTGTCTTTACTGCAGTGATGGATTGTTTTGCACATTACCACCTGTTTGTTGTTGTTCATGACACATGTGGATCATGCATGTGTATGACATTATGCAGGTCATTTCAGGGCAGAGGCATACCAGTGAGTCACTCATGAGGAATTAATTCATGAATTAATGCTGTGAAAGCGGAATCACACACACGCAGTGCTATCTACCTACATGTTTAACATAAATCAGGGATTAATCAGCAATTAAGTGGGTTTTTTAAAAAAGTTTTATATATCAGAAAATTGATTTAAAATAAACTTTTCACCTTACAGCAGACAGGCGTGGCTGATGGTAAGTCATTTATGGGGAAATTCACGATGTTTGTGGTGCATACGATGACCACTGAGGGTCAATTGAAATGGAAAGTTTCTGAATATTTGAATTTCTGAATATTAAAATAGCTATAATGTACATTTTCCCTTCCTGAAATATGCTAAACCTGTATGTATACGAGAATATATGTATATATATGTATATGAGAAGCTTCACTGACTACTATTAAGTTGGCAGTTTACTGTTATATAGATTCTCAGTCTTAGTCCTGGGGATCCCATGAGCTAGGATTGAAAAATAAATATATATATATATTAAATTGCAAGTTAGGTGGTCACTAGGTCTGAAACAGAGAAACAGTCTCAGAAGTGTGATTTTATGAAATGTAAGCAAGTAAAGAGTAAATGTCGTCCCACATCATCATGCTCAATGGTTTAGTTTGTTCTTTTAAAAACTTCCTTGAATCTTACTCATAATATAAGACTAAACTGAGGTTAACAGAGAAACTGAAATTTAAATTGTTCATTTTTATCACGTTCATCAAGATATGACACCTACCACCTGTGAAGAGTAAAAGCTAACTGCCTGGCTATCTACCTTCTTCTGCATACATCAGCTCACAGACACCCATGATTGGCTAGTGTCCCTGTGATTGACAGGGGACAGACAGTATGCCATCCCTCCCACCCAGAGAGCACAGACAGGTTTGTTCTCTTGGTTCCTGGCGACAGATGGCTGTGGTTTCAACCTCAACAATCTTCAATAGGACAAAGGCTTTTCTCTTGCGTTGCTTGGGAATAATATGATCAATTGTATTTCCAAAAACTGTTCACTAGCGAATTTTGCTCCAAAATGTCTTTATACCATGCTGATCACAGTGAATTACCAACTATCCTACATTTTTAAACAGGTTGCATGACTTTTATTGACGTGTTTGCATGACTCTTACAGTACATTCTGAAGTAGTGTTTTCTGATAAAGAAGTATCGTACTAGGTTAAAGATTTTGATACCTGCAACTCTAAACAAATAGCACTTACACCCAACATTTCTTATGATGAGCCCAAAAGTCTACCTAAAACTTTCCTTTCTTTGAAGAGCTGTACACAGCATAAAATAAGTATAATAGCACTTACACCACTGCATAATGTGGGCTCAATAATACCTAATTTTAGTCCAAGCTCTCAGCCAGATAATGGGCTCTAAGGGCCACGACATTACAGAGAAAATACAAGAGGGTGCCTTTGATGGATTATATAACATCTAATTGCAAAGGAACTTGACTGTAGGTAGGAAAATGAGGACTATGCAGTCAAAACTAGTCACGTAGTCTTATTATATACAGTATGCACTGCCAGTCAGGTAGATGAGTCATTAAAAGTAGGATTCACAGGATTTCAGTAGGTGGTACCCCATCAGAACACTATTACTGCATATACTGCGCATAACTACTTTGACACACCACTCTCTCCCACTCCCTGCCTTTTTCTTTCATTCTAGGCTGAGTCACAACGGCCGTATGGTGCGAAAGGATAAATGCTACTTTAATCACAGCTGCAATGACAGCAGCACACTCACGCTGACGATGGTCATTATCCTTAGAAGCATTAAGGAACAATTTGTGTTTTGTTTTTTTTTAAAGTGTTTTTTCAGTGTTTGGGGTTTTGATAAGTTACCTAGTGTGGCAGACTAACTGAGCAAATGTACATTCATGCAAGGGTGTGAAGTCATTTCTACTCTGTTTTTCATTGTTGCTAGTAGTTTTTGGTCGTAATCTAATTTGGGTGATGGGTTGAATGTAAGAAAGGATAAGAAGTCATCCTTTGCTCACGTCACTAATGGGTGCTTCACCTCTGTAACATCTGGCCTTAAAAAGTCTGCCAAAAGCAGTGATACTTCCATATTCTTATTCTGGGATAGCAAACAGATTTGCTGAATCTTATTATGAAGACAGTTATGGAGAAATTCACACACAGGGGCAAAACACAAATAGATAAGTGCATTTTTTTAGAACTGAATCTGTACTCTTAACACAATCAGACAGGCAACTGGACAAAACCAGAAAATCAAAAACCCACAGGTGATCTATGAACTATGAGGAATGTATGAAATTGCCAGTGACTTAAGAAACATAGAATTACTAGGTGACTGTGTTAATCATAACAACAGATCCTCTATTCAGTAATAAACCCTGCATGGAAGAAATAATAATCTTTGGTGGACATTTGAGAAGCCTGTAAAAACAATACAGGGGTAATTCACAAGTCCAGGCTCTCTCATTACTAATGCTAGCTTAGAGTTGTTGAACAGCTGCTATGACAATATCATACAGTACACCGGATTGGGAATACCCTTTGTGTGTACTCCTGCTGCCTGTTGTGATACTGATGCAGGATCCTCACACACTTCTACTAGTGTCTTTCATTTTCTGCATTCGGTCTAATATATGCTGCCAGTTCAGACATTTACACTAAACCACATTGCATACAAGATTAAATGAATCTCTATCTGAAATTCAAACCTAACGTTAAAAGTAACAAAGCAGAATTATTGTTATTCCAGAGAAAAGCTTAATATTCCAGAAAGACCAGAGCAATGGTTCTCAAAGTGGTTCTCAGGGACAGAGGGACTGTGGTCACAAAACCACAACCCACACAAGCATACACTGATACTAGTAAATATTTATTGTTGAGTTTTTTATAGATATGACCCTTTTGGGCCAGTCACTTGAATCAAAACCTCAATAACCTCAATAAGTAACTCTCAAGTAGTATTATGGATTAGAATAGATTATTAATGAAAAAAGACAGACAACTGATGTGTAAAAAATTATTCAGATTTTGAAACTAATGTGTAATGAGACTAGCAAGATGATTTCGCCACAACTCTGATACAACTTATAATAATTCATCATTACTTCACTGTGTGACATTTGTGAATGAACGGTAGGCTTACCCCAGATTCTGAGCAAAGTTGGTCACATAGACCAGTTGGTCAGAGGCCACTAAACTGAATCGTATCGTGATGTATCGTATCGTAGCAGATTCAGTGATCTCGCCAAATTTTGAAATCGTATCGTCTCTTGTGGAAGCCTGAGGTTTACCCTCCTAATGTGTTCTGTCAGTGGAAAGTTCAGGAATAGATAACTTTGTGGCTGTAATGAATACGCAAAATATTATTGCAGTAACGAGCCTATTTTCGTTGGATATGTAATTTATTGTACAGCTAAAAGGGTCCCAGTGTGCAAAAAGTTTGAGACTTGAGATCTTTGTGATGCTTTTTTATTTGCTCTCTAGTCCATGTCTCTCTCTCTCTCTGCAGAGATCTCCATGACGTACAAGCTATAACCCGACCAAATTTGTCTCATTTCCTTCTCTCCACAGGAGTTCCTTGCACCACTGACTAGCTAGAACACCCTTTCAGTTTTTCCACTCAAGTTTTGGTCTTCCTCCCTAGAAATCGAGGGCTAGTCAATGATGTGCACCATAATACAGCCTTCACTTCGTGTATATTATAGTAATTTCAGATGATGCATGAGAAAGACGAGAGGCTTCTCTTCTAATCAAACCCAACAGGAAGTGTGATGCTGTGCTGTGGAGGCGGCTCACACACAGGGAATCACTGTAGCGCCGGTGGGCGTGGCTAAACCAATGGAGTTACATTTCAGACAAGCGGCAGCCGCCAGTCAGCAGAGAGATACTCGGACACGGTAAGGTTAGCGGTTGATTTCTTCAGGTTTTAACACTATTAACATTAGAAATCATTGCTTTGGGTTCAATGTGTGTTTGAAACAGATCTTTCAGAAATGTAGGGCTAAGCTTCGTGACTGCAGCAGCGTCAGGGATGTCGAGGGTAAGACTGAAGCTCGCATAGGCGACTTCTTATTTATTTATTTATTTATCATTAAAATCACCTGAATAGAACAGAAATGATGTTTGAGTTTATGGTCATGTGGTCACCCTCTTAAACATGGTGTGCGTCCAGGCAGAATGAATGGACATAGTGTGTGTGTCTGTGTGTGTGTATAGAACATTTGTTGTTCCCCTCGGAATTTGCGGTTATTAATGTTAAATAGATGTGGTGGTGCTCACTGGAATATAGCTTATGAAGACCACTGTATATACTCCAATAATGATTCATATCACTGGATAAATTCAGGGCCCCAGTAGTAGGCTATTTCCAGAGGTGCCTATAGTCAATCATTAAAATCAAACGTGTGATTTTATTTATTAATTAATTTATTTTTTAAAATAATTCCTTTAATTCGTTTATTTATTATAGCTATTTGATATTTGATTTGCCTGCTGTCTCTTGTGCTGCCTTTTTAAACTACAAGGACGAGGACACTCGAGCATTTTTTTCCCAATTATTGAGGAATACCGGGAGACCACGAGACTCTTATGCCATGGTGACGTCAGCAGCTTTGATCCGTCACCGACCGATTTCCCTCTTCATCACCGTCGGTGTCGCTATATGACACCCACATGACATCATAGCGTAGATGAGGAGGATACAGTCAGAACTGGAAGAAAACCGACTACATCCTGCAGAGTTTTGACACGATTTGCTTAAGATTCCTGTCCTGCTTCATGTCACTCATTTTATTTTTTTTGTCATATTCACCATTTAAAATGCAATTCAGTGCTAGTTTTAGATTAGCTTTAGGCATGCAAAGATCCCACAAAACTGATTGCTGCTTATCTGATGCTGACATCTTGGTGCTTGATACTGATTTTATACTGACATCTTTACAGTAGACGAGCTGACTTTCTGCATGCTTTTGTTGACGAGCTGTGCAAAACATAAGAGGGGTGATGACAGCAGGCTTTAGGACAGTTTGTGCCCGGAGTTTTTTGTGTTAGATGTGTGTCAGTCAGCACCTCACACATGCAGCTTAAATTATGTCAGTGGATCAGTGAATATGTCAAATCCAATCTGCCACCAGTCCAGTATTTCATGCTAGGATCAGGCTTGGTATTGGATCGATGAGTTCCTAATTAGTCTTAACTCAGACACATTTTGACACCATGGATTAACATTTAATAAGGTTATGTTCCGATTTTAGGTAACCTGTCCTAACAAGTTCTCGAATTTGACCTTTACCTGTGACTTTAAAGCTGCACTGATCAGAATAAAAATACAAAATGACTATAATTGTTGTTCAAGGTACATGTAATCATTTAAGTGACTAATTTCATAATCTACATTCATTGCTCTGTTTAACCCAAACCATGTCCAAGTTGTGATCTTCTAAAATAATTTTTAAAAAATGCTTTCT
This sequence comes from Ictalurus furcatus, assembly GCF_023375685.1. Lineage (NCBI taxonomy): Eukaryota > Metazoa > Chordata > Actinopteri > Siluriformes > Ictaluridae > Ictalurus > Ictalurus furcatus. The sequence continues at coordinate 14,975,539 of NC_071276.1, read as the reverse complement.
TATTTATTTCTTATTTAATTGTGGTGGTGGGAATCCTGTGATGCATAATGCTTAATATATTGCTTTTTTTTTGACAGTCATTTATATTCAGTATGGCATTAGTTTGGTTTAAGGCTAACCTATCCTTCTCATCGCTTCCCAGCAGGAAAGGCTGGTTCCCGGAGGACATTATCACTCTAAGCCATGGGAAAGGATTACTACAAGATCCTGGGCATTCAGTCTGGTGCCAGTGAGGATGAGATCAAAAAGGCCTACAGGAGGATGGCCCTTAAGTTCCACCCAGATAAAAACAAGGATCCTAATGCAGAAGAAAAATTCAAAGAAATAGCAGAGGCATATGAAGTCCTGAGTGACCCAAAGAAGAAGGCTATTTATGACCAGTATGGAGAGGATGGTAAGTGGCACAAGATTTGTCCAAGAGTTTATGTGGTTTTGAACAATGACATTTAGCATCCTGTTGTTGTTGTTTGTTTGTTTTTAAGTCTAAGCAGCATTAATAATATTATATATCCTTTAAAATTGTTATACATATTATTTTAAGCATTTTTGTAGCATCTATTTATTTGTAAGAATTTTCAGCCTGAACGTTTGCTAATGTGACTTGGGCATCAAACAAAATCAGTGTCCTTTTAGGCCTGCATATAAAGGCAAGAGATCTATGGTATATGCATATATGTGTACGTCCTGTGGCCTACAATGCTGTATCTTTCCCTGTTTGTATACATACTATTCCTCCTGCCAGAATGACTCATTCTATTTTTAAGTACTTTAAAATAAAATACTCTTACATGAAGCGGTTAGAAATTTGCAGACTGTACCATTTTTGTTTGAGTATAGTCTTCAATGTTTCAGGCACTAAGTATTTAGTATGAAGCTGCAGATTACATAGTTCTCTGGGAACCATGCACTAGATTTGAGACTCTTCAACTCTGCAACTGATGAGACATTAAATGGGACACTTTGCTAAATGCAACCAGCCTTAAGCAGCACCCTAAAATAAAATTTAATTGGATTTATTTCTAAACAGATATGGATGTTTCAATGTTTTGTTGGTCTCTTCTTTTAAGAAAAATAATAATAATTTGTCCTGAGGAGTCTATTCCAAGGTAATATCAAGAGAATGTGTACAGTATATTCACTACCTGAATTAAATATTTATAGTGGCCTTTGTGGGGTATTAATATCGTGAACCTTACAGAAGCAATATTACTAATACTAACATGTCATACCATTTTTAAAGGTGCAAGGACTAATAACACTGTTCAGGCCAGAGAGAGCTTCCATGCTAACATGATGTTGTTATTTTCCATTTCCGCTGATTTGAGTTACATTTTGACATGTAAATGCACAACGACAATGTGTAAACAACTTTATGCTCACTAAAGGACAAGAATAGAAGTAAGGTAGGCTATTTATGACAGATAATGTCTGTGTACTGTACCCATCTGTCCAAATGTGTGTTGTCTTTTCTCAGTATCCAAAATAGAAAGAGAGTGACACACTCTTGGCAGGCTCCTTGCTGGAGAAGTATGAGCAGTTGCAACCAAATAAAATCTAGTTGAGGAGTTTACTGACATTTGCTAATTGGTGCGCTAAAATAGCTTGTCTACAAAATTATCCTCTAAACTACAACTATAAGATGTGCATACGCCCAGCTTTACAGAACACAGGTATGTCATATAGCCAGAAATATATTTGTGCTAAGAAAAAAAGCCAAGTGAGGAGTATATTTTTTGTCTTGTCAAATGGCTAGACCCATAAGCACATACATTTCATGTTTTAAGAAATCCAACAACATGGGGTGTATTATTAATACTCAAATTTAATGTGGAAAGACATTAACATTCCTGCACTCAGCTTGGTTTATGCAGAAGTAAGAGAGAAGCCATCAGAAGCTGCTGCAGTTTGAATTTTTCTTAAGGGCTGACAAATTATATTGAGAACAAAACCATTTGTCTTTTACTCATTATGGCTGATGTGAGTTCTCAGAACCAGTATAGGTGTTTTGCAGGACACAAAGGTTTGCTGTATTACTGAATAATATTGGACCAAAGGTTGAACCCTGTAGTACCCTGTTAATGAAATGTTACTGGCTCATTGCCTATGCATTCCCTTTAAGGTATGACAAATAATGTATATATTATAATATATACAGATAAATAATGTACATAAGTTATAGATTAGTGACAAATTAAAGAAAAGAAAACAAAAACAAATCCAAAAACTGTCTCACTGAGGTGTCAGTCTATGACAAGCCACCAGAACATCTTCAATGCTTCAACCTACATTCTACAAGTCTCTGGAATGGTATTGGAGGGATGAACACTATTCTTCCAAAAGATTTTCCCTGAGTTGGTGTTTTGCTGATAATTGTGGAGAACACTGTCGAAGATCAATTAGAAATCAAAGTCAATTAGAAATGTCTCAATTGAAGTCTGGTGACCGTAAAGGTCATCGCATATGATTTACATCAATTTTATACTAATCAAACCATCATGCCCTGCGAATGGGGACAGAGTCATCCTGGTAGAGATTACTCCCATCAGGATAGAAATATTTCTTCATAAGGGTCAGTCAGAATAACTTTGTATTGATTTGCCTAACAGAGCCTACATTAAAGAGTGCTTAGGAGACATCTGAGGTACTAGTTTGGGGGAAGACGAACATTAATTTTATTTTTTTTTTTATCTCCCTGGGGTGTTAGAATTACTCTTAAGAACCCAAAGAAGGTAAGCAAAGAGTTCATAAGTAGAATAGGAATGAGAAATTGTATTGGGGTAAACAAATCTAAAACCACATTTATATTTCTAGAAACTTAGTCGCTTTTATTTACAAACATGTAAACATATTATTATATCTTCTCAGGACTCAAAAGTGGAGGAACTGGCTCATCTAGTGGACCAGGCACTACGTATCACTACACCTTCCACGGAGATCCACATGCCACATTTGCATCTTTCTTTGGCGGCTCTAACCCCTTTGATATTTTCTTTGGCTCTGGACGTCATTGGAACACCAGCAATGGTGCTGGAGACCATGATATGGACATTGACATGGATGGAGAAGATGACCCATTCAGTTCCTTCAGCCACTTTGGCTTCAATGGTCTCAATGGGTTCCATCGTGGGGTAGGTCGAAGACCTCGTAATGAATCTTTGCACAGCAGCAGCAACACCAGGAGGAAGGTGCAGGATCCTCCTGTGGTACACGAGCTGCGGGTATCTCTGGAGGAAATCTTCCATGGATGTACTAAACGCATGCGCATTACTCGTCGCCGCCTCAACCCAGATGGAAGAACAACGCGGACAGAAGACAAGATCCTTAATATTGTCATCAAGAGAGGCTGGAAAGAAGGGACCAAGATCACCTTCCCTAAGGAGGGCGATGAGACACCTGAGAACATTCCTGCTGATATTGTGTTTGTGCTCAAAGACAAGGGGCACCCACACTTCAAGAGGGATGGCTCTAACATCATATACAGTGCCAAAGTCAGTCTTAAGGAGGTGTGTGCTTTTTTTTTTCTTACAAATGTATCAAAGGTGACTTTGATGCAGTTCCTTTGAGGTCTTACATATATTCAACAGAACGTGAATTTGTTTTACAGTAATGAAAATAATGTGTTTTTAAGACATTTGCTGAGCCACATTTCAAATCATATTAGTACAGGCCAAACAGATATGTGTAATTGTGCATCATCAGTGTAGGAGTGAAAACCAGTTAAGGAGAACATTAGGGGGCCTAAACAGAACCTTGTTGGACATCGTATCACACTTTTTCTGGCTCTGAGGAATCTCCAGCTGTAATGGTCTGCCAAGTAAGAACTGAATCATGCAAGACTGTCTATTAAAATATGAGTTGATAGTGTCAAATGCTGTATGCAAGTAGATCATTGAACAGTGTAGCCACTACTGATTCTGTTGGTTCCAGAAACATAAAAATCATCATGCTGGTTATTCCTGCTTTAAAAAAAAAAAAGAACATAGCCTTGGGACTTTCTCCCAAATTGTACACAAAAAGGTGTGTTGGAGAGGAAAGATTGAAGAGGTCAGAAGGGTGGTTTCATAAGCAAAGGCTTAACAACAACTAGTTCAAGAAACTTAGACAGGTGGCCAAGCTCAGGGACAAATTTAGTAAAGTTTTTAGTAAATGCTCCATAACCACTGATAGTACTAACTTCTCCTGCTAGCAAGTTATAAAATTGATGTTAGTACTCAGGTAGTTGGTCTAGAGTAGAGTATTAAGTATAGTGCTTGTTCTACCGAACAGTATAGTTAAGTTAAGTATAGTCATTAAAATGTTATTGGATTATGAGACATCTTGTCTGATTATCAGTAGAAGACTTAGTAACACATACTATAACTGTCTGCTAGCAGCCTGGTGCTGTGTATTAACCCATATGCTCTCTATTTTTCTATTGAAATAGTCTAAAAATCATTGCTACCAAAGTACCTTCTGCTATTCTGATCCAGCACCCTGGATGTTTTTGCTTTAGTTTAGTTTAGACCAGATTTGTGTGAAAACTTGACAAATCTGCAATATTTCCCCAGATATTTGACCATTCATATATTATTTGACCGTTAATAATGAGCCAACTGTTTTCATTGCTAACAATCCTATTTAAGGTGGTAAGGATCTGCAAACAAGATGGCTTGAGCAAGTTAGTGAAGACCAAAAAAGGTGTTGAGCAGCACTCTGTCACCCAAAACAGACTGGGTTCTTTCCCATAATATATTATGTATCTGGGAAATTCATGTGTAAAACCATACACTGATTCATTTAGTACTACTAGCTTTACCGTTCTAATATAATGTCCATTCAATCCATTGTATATCATCAAACGTATTTTCAGTATATAGAATTTGGGTATATGGGCTGAAGATGCAGAGAAGGTTCTGCATGTTGATGAATGTATTCAGTCCATACAAATGTTTGCCATACTCTCTGAGTGTGAGATTAATTTTCCATTTGGCTGAATCAAATATGGATTACGAGACCCACGCTGTGAAATGTATCCATCCACCAAATGCATCAGCTTATATTTGTTCCAACCTTTTACAGTTAAAGGAGGTTGAGTGTATTCATAACATAGCTCATTTGATGGGATTTACAGTGTAGTGTGAAAAGAAATATGCACCTAAACTTTGCTTTCCAGGTGTCTAACAGCATGCAGAACATCATAATTACTCAGTTTGTTTTAATTATACCTTAAAATGTCTTGCAAAGCGTGTATTCAGAACGCATTTCCATCATTCCTTTAGTCTCCTGTGTATTTAGATACAATGAGATTGTTTGTTTAGAGACAAGAGGTTGTTTGATCAGTCAGCTTCTGTGAATTGTTGAGGCCCAGACATGGATTAGACAGATTTACTATGGTCTTATTACAGGCAACTGTCCTCATTTTTCTCCTCGTATAGGATGAAATAGAAGGCTTAGCTCACATCATGCCAGTTGTGTCTAGTTTAACTGCTGACCTTGTTAACCTCACTAAATTTATGTCGAGTGAGGAGACTAAGGACATAGTTGCTAGGCATAGTTTTAACCAAACAGAACAGTGGCTGTGAAATAATATTATCAGAGGGTTTTAAAAACATTCACCATTTAGTGAAGCTCGCCCCTACAAACACATCAGGAGGTTTTTCCTCAATAGTTTGATTTCACGAGCGAGCACAGATAATCTATTCCTGTCCTGTGCTGTGGTGCTTCAGATAAAACTTGATGTATGAGGGCTTGAAAACTCCATGCTTTAGACTGGTGCTAAATGGAGTCAGCTTTTCTGCCTGGTCAGGACCCTTACTTGGTTTATCCTTTCCCACTAAAGTGTGAGCCCAGAAGAATGTCATGTTGCAGTGTCATGCGCCACAGCATACTGTCCTCGCTCTGAAAAGGTCTAGCCAGCAAACCAAGCGGATATAATTGTCATGCAAATGTGTAACAGTCGTGCATTGTGTATTTTTGGTAGCTGGTTTAATTGCAGGTTTGGCTACTTTGAAAGAAAATAAGTCGGTGTAAGACATTTGTAGAGAGCAAATGTATCGGGTAGATGCAAATGGGGTTTTTGGATAGTTAAATATTCTTAGCTTGATGAAGAGGTTCTGCTTGGCTCCTTCGTTGAAAGGAACCTTTGATATTCCCTGTAATGTGACTCAGGGAAGCTATTCTTTTTTTAGTGCAATGTAGACATACCTTTAGTCTGTTTAAGTCTTAGCTAAAGCTTTTCACCAACTCTTAAATAATAATCAAATATTGGTGAAAAAGAACAAGAAAATGAGTAATATGTTCTTACTAAAAATAGGTCGTCTAACTCATCACTAACACTTTCAGCCTCTCACTTAATTATTTCAAAATAGCTTTAATGGAGTGCTTGAGTCACCACAGAGTGTTTCAGAGCATCACCGTAATCACTTGTAATGCTAAAAGAAGTGGGTGTTTTTCCTCACCTGGCTGTCTGAAAGCTTAATCATTTCAGCAGTCAAGGAAGGGAAATACAATTACGTCTCTGCTTCACTCATGAAAGCAGGTTTCTCGTGCCAGTGAGTTCAAGCTAATTTCAAGGAAATGTCTCCAGGGCCTGTAAGCCTATAAGAACATAGCCTACTTTTCTCAAACTAGACCAGACTGCATATAGTTTAGTCTCTTGTCTTGAACATTTCAAATGTCCATTACTTAGCCTGGTTGCCATAAAACGTCTTCACTTTGTGGATCCTCTAATGTAGGACAACGTTTAATATCTTTCCGGAGGATGGCATTATATATGCCACTGCTCCTCATCCTACTAATTAGAAGCCCACATTGAAACTTGATGAGAAGTTGACATAGCTCTAATATCACAGAGGCAATAATTTGGTCTGCCATCTGTCTCATGGTGTCTCATAGGCGTGCCAACTTGCCCATAAATCTTTGTCAGCCCGTTTATGTTAATCACGTTTGCAGATAAAGATAAAGAGACGAGTCTACCCCTCAGAGTCCCAGCTAATTATTCAGCATATCATTCAGTAGCTACTGTGAATGATTCAGTAAATACATTGAAACTAATAAGAAGGGTTTGGAGTTAGGAAAGTAACCCCATCGACAGATTGTGTGGTTTTAGGGGTTAAAATCTTTCCAGAAATTCCGCCTACATTTAAGGAGCGTATTGAGTGTACTCTAGAGCTCTGTTTTGAGTAAACTTCAGAGCCTCCTTGGTAACTTGGCACGAATGACCATGTATCACCAAGATAAGTTTAGGCTGAACGTGATCCTTACTGAACACACATAAAGACTCCTAACGTATTAAAAATGGCTTCATCTTAATTAAACAGCATTTATTTTGATTCATTTTAGGGAGCCATCCCATAGTTGCTGTTTGGCCCTTTATGTCAAAGCGTAACTCCTCGGACATTGTTCCACATTAGGCCAGTCATGAAAATGCAAGGCATGCTGGCAAGGCCAAATGTTTGTGTGAGCTTCAGCCATGGCCTGTTTCACATGAATTCCCCTTTGCTGCTGCCCTGAAGGAAAGAGCTGATGTCATTGCTAACAAATCTCCTCATCTCTTGGGGCAGCTGCTCTGTAGTTCTTTCAGGTTGTGTTGCTCCTCTATAATCTGAGATGAGTAATATTTAAAGAATGTCCATTCCTGAAAATGTAGGTTTCCAAATGTACCCTTCAGAACCTGCATTAGAAAGGTAATGGAGAGGTTTGAGGTTTGATCAGATGTGCTGGGTCTTGGATTTAAACTGTAGCTGAAAATCTAAGAACAAGCCATTTTGTATATGCCTACAAAAGTTTATTTTGTATATGCCTATCAACGATTAGTAGAAATGGCTGGTGCCCAACTCTAGAAGATTCTTTGTAGTCATGGAACGATTTGACCTCTCTGACAAACTTGCCAAGTATTTACAACCTCAACTGATTCTTCAGTTGCTCCATTAGGGCTGCAAAATGAGAACAGCAGCTAAAATTAACTTTGCACCACTGACCCCCCCCCTCTACTGGAGCATCCAGTACACTCACTCAGATACCAGACTCTCAATAATTCACATTTGTGCAAACGTCTAATGTTTCAAAGATTAATACAATACATTCTTTACAAATGAGTCATCATAAAGCATAGTCTCTGATTTCTGGGATTTCAGACACTCAGAACATATTTTTTATGACCCTGCTTTCACAGACTTGGGGACAAATTCTGAGGACATAAATGGTTGAGGGCAGACGAGGACATAGAAGGGATAATCTACAAAGCAAACGAAGCTGTTCATAAATCAGTTCCAGACATCAATTGAACATGTGTTCATTACCAGTGACAGCTGGTCGTGATATTATAAGGGAGCCTAAAATCTATCAGTAGCTTGAGAATGAAACTATTAGGGGGGTAAGCAATGCATTATATCACAAGGTCTCAGTGATGGCACTATGTGGGACAAACTACAGTATTACATACACTTAAAGGCATACATGAATGATATCTTATTTAGTGTTTCATCTCCATAATGCCCTACTGGGGTCATGCTATTATTCCTCAAAATACCAAAAACAGTAAACCTAAAAGTTGTAACCATTTAATTCAAACCAAAAAACACAAAATTTACGGTTCTCTTGTCTATCGTCCTTTTGTGGCATTTGTACTTTGATTAGGCTATTACTTTTAGGTTCTCCTCCAAAGGCATTTTGGGGGAAATAAAAGTAAGTAATCCACCTCATCCTCAATCAATACTGATAACATGTTTTGAATATGTCAGCAAAGCAGGCTGGAAAAATATCAGTTCAAATGGAGATCAAATCTGGGGGCCTTTTCACTCGTGTAATCATGTGACATGACTGGCTGCATGAGTCTACAGTCTGGGATAGAAAGAAATCAGCCCCAGCCTCGATTCTTCATGCCATTCTGTGTGTTTTTCTTACAGTATGATTATTGGTGGTGCCAAAGCAAAGTGCCCCATTCTGAAAACTCTACTATAGCAGAAAACTTTCTGACTGTTACAAAATACTGACAAATGTTAAAAATGTTAAAAAGTTTAATTCAGTTCCGTATTATTTGTATAGCACTTTTAACAATGGACACTGTCCCAAAGCAGCTTTACAGAAATATATCAATTCAGGATTTTAAATGTATGAATTTGTACCTAATGACGACTGAGGGTGGTATTATTATTATTTGGATAATTTTTTTGCTAATGTTATAACATATTTTGTCTAACACAATTCCCTCTTCATTTTCCATTGCCAGGCCCTGTGTGGTTGCACGGTCAACATTCCTACCCTTGACAACAAGGTTATTACGCTGCCCTGCAACGACATCATTAAACCAGGAATCATAAAAAGACTGCGGGGCGAGGGTTTGCCTTTACCTAAGAGTCCATCCCAGCGCGGGGACATGATAGTGGAATTCCAGGTGCGCTTTCCGGACAGGATACCTCCTCAGTCCAAAGAAATCATCAAACAGCACTTACCCCAGTCTTAAAGCCATTTTATTGGATTTATCATCATTTCTATTTTAAGATAAACATTACCTTTCACAAACATTAAATACGATCCAGAGGAATGGAAAATGTGCAAAAAAAAAAAAGGACCGGAAGTCAACTTCATATTTTGTTACCCTTTTTATCATATTTTGCCCTTTTGAGAGCAGGTGGAAAAAATAACTTTCTTGGAGAAAAAAAAGAAGATTTTGTAAGCAGTTTGTTACCTTGAAGACTATGACCTTTTATCCATGACCTTTTTCATATTCTACTCTATTTTTTTCACTCATTACTTTGAGGCAAAAAGGAAAGAATAAATTCCTACTATATTTAAAGAAAGCTTAATGTGGATGTTGGATGCTATGCTTGTTTTGCAGACAGTACTGCTTATTTGTTTTACCTCTCACTTCTTGTCCCTTCTTTAGTCTAGTTTAAATCAAAATTTTTGGATAAAGCGGAATTTAAGATAACCCTTTAGGTCCTTTAGAGTGATGGGCTGATCTTAGCACCAGCAAGTTCGATAGAAACCATTTGATACATTTTTACTCTCAGAACCAACCCAGCAGTCTAAAGGTGCTTTCTTCTCTGTGACCAGATTATTAGGTGCTGTCACTCATTGCAAGTCTTTAATGGTGTGATCCCAGAATCTTGAGTGCCTTAATACTGCTCCAATTATCTAGATTTCAAAGTCAGGTGATGTAATGAAAAGACCAGTGTTTTCACCTCAACCAAGTCCTATTATGGTACTGTATACTCTACTGAATAAGAAATTATTATTATTATTATGTCATTGCAAGATTAGCCTGATCGGGCAGTGCTTTAGAGCCCTGTTTTTATTTGCTCATGTGTTGATTTCATGTACTATGATTGGGAAATTTCGACCTTGATATTCTGTTGATTGTGTTACACTATTTACAGATTATTTCAGGATTCTCTTATACGCATTTTGAAAGGCTTTATTACTATAACTCATACCACACTTTTCTTTAAAATATATCCCTGACAGACTTTACTAGACAATCATAAGTCTTTCGTGGTAGGATAAAGAAAGATTTGAAAGTGAACATTAAGCAGTGTACAAAGTGAACACGTAGTGGAAATGAACTTGTTAAGGATTCATTGTAGCTGTATATAAAAGCTTCCCTGAAACTCACAAGAGCACTTTCAGAAAACTGTGAAGTCAGAAGATGATGTTTAAGGTTAAGGTAGGCTGTAAACATGTATCACACACTGTATGTATACTGTTCAGTGCACACAACTGTGGTTAAAAAGACAAAGTATTCGTTGCAATTAAGTATATGCACATGATAACGTGGATGGAGATATTTTGAAGTTTTAGTATGACTGTTGACGCGTTACTGTTTTAGATGTGCACACTTTATAGCTACAGTTTTCTCTTGGTACAACAAAGATTTCTATACATTTGTATCCCTCGAAAGGAATTTATGATGTATTGCCTTTTTGCAATATAGCCAACATTTCAGTGAGAGGTTTGTTTGTTTTTTCCTATGGACAATCATGTGTGAACCCACATCTCTCTCTTACAGAATGTCAATTTATTCTCAAACAACATGAAACATTCGAAACGTGCCAAGAAATTTGGGCCTGCCAAAGAACGCACAGTCACCACACAATGCTCCTGGCACGAGTTTTATGTCTGACACTAGGATTCTTGCTTGATATGTTTTATTTTAGGTCATTTTTACACCTATGCTATTTATGTGTTCTTTAATATAATGATGTTGCATTGAACATTTGGCCGCTGTCTTTATTCTATATTACAGTAAATCCAGCTTGCTAACTGGGATGGTAAAAGGGCTTAGCAAGTGATACTCAGTACAAATAGTGTGTATTGTACTGTGATTTTAAACAGTGTTGAGGCCTTTTGGACTGATGCTTTGGCGGGGCTGAAGCTTGTTCTGAATGTGTTGGGTTTTATTTTTTTCTTTAGTAGTAAGGCTAAATTATGTACCTTTTTGTTGTTAAGGGATATTGTTTTAAAAGGCAAGAAATAAAACACAAACCATGACTTTATGGCCTTTTTTCCTTTTTACATATTTTTATCACCATTTTATAGTACAGTAAGTACCTAGTATTTAATAGGTAAGTAATTGCAAGTCTGATACATGATTATCAGTAGATTTTAAATGCATAGAGATTTCTGCAGAAACTACATGGGAGTCAAATGAAAAGCTTAAGTATGGCAACAGTACATTAAATTTGGGGCTGCAAAAGTCAAAATGTACTAATGGCCCATTGTTCTCAATAGCCCCTTCCACTGTTCCCTTAAACCTGAGATACTTTTGTGACATCTATTTGTAATAACCAATGCAAAATGTTTTCATTTGACTCATCCTCATAATTACATCAAAATATAAATAGGTAATAACAATTGAAACAATGTATACTCATTCATTTTCACCTGAAGGGTAAATCAAAAATTATATTCAGAGATAGAAATATGGAGCGCCTTATATTTTTAATATTAGTTTTTCACATGTACTTACATTTCCAACACAGAATATATTCACTGTTTTCATTATTTAAATATGAGAAAATCCCATCCCAAGAAAAACATATTTACCAATTAAAGTAATTATTTTACCGTAGCGCTTGTGCTTCAACCCTCCTAACCTCCAGGGATAGTGGGAATCACCTGGATACCTTCTTGCTGAAACTTTCCAACAAAATCACAAAGTAATTTAGGACACAGTGTTTGCAATAACTCTCAGACAGCCAACATTCTCTTTCTTCTTCTCGCTTCATATGCATTCACGCCCGGCATATTTATACCCAAACTCCACAGCCTAAACAGCTCATGAATTACAAACGCCTACATCCTGAGGCCCAGAGCGCAATCTGACTCGCTTTCTAAGCAAATTAACTAATAAGACATGGCTCAATGGAAATTGATGATTCAGGAACTGAGATCTTACAACTCCAAGGTTAATGGCCTCCTGATAGTCCAATTACTCGTCATCCCCCCCCCCCGTTTCTCGTTGGAGAAGCTCAGGGATGTTACATCTTCAGAAACCCCTGCATGCCTGTTGAAATTAGATTGAGAAAACACTCACCACATGAGCTACATCTGAAAATATTGAGCTTTTATAGAGAAGATGGAGGAGAAGAAGAAGATAATAGAATAATATGCAGAAATCTCACAGTAGGTGGAACCCATAGCATCCTCCGTCAAATCCAGTTAGATCTCAGTCACAGTGTGAGAAGAATGTGACAAATTCACATAAATGCTTTGTTTCCCTCCATTAGACATATTGGGAGAGCTGAGAAATTAGCAGTGTCATTGCATTAATTAGCTCCTCTATATCTGACACTGTCATAAAAATGTACTGTACACCTTTAAAATCTGCAACAGACTACAATGAAAGATTAAAAGTTCAGTTGTTAAGAGCAAAACAGCTATATTGTATTAAATTCCTTAAAGAAATTCTTTCTAACCTCATTTTCAGGGTCGTATGAAAACAAATAGATCTTGAACACTTTCTGATGTGGTTTTAAAATAGAATATATGGAACAATTCCAATAACTTTGACCAATACTGTAGTGGCAGAAATCCTTGGATTTTGAGACCCCCAGCACTTTTCTTGATATAGTCCAATTATTCAAGGTTGTTCATGCTATGACTGTCAGGACTCGAGAAAATTCATACCCCGCAGTGAACGAGCAGTGCTTGAATCCATTGGTGAACAGGCAGCTTATTTAAAATTGGATGACAGTTTGCAGTATCGCATCGTTATGCAGCCGAGGGCACAGTATTGCCAGGGCTTCAATGCAAAACGAGATTTGGGACTGCAATTTCACTGAATTATTTGACATGTCTGTTATAGAAGTGTTCACATGTCAACTTGTAATTAAATCATATTAATTCTAGCTATTGCAATCTGAATGCTGAACAATCTGCAAGCTGAACATTAGTGCACATGTCCTGCTCTTCATGTCAGTACTAGCTAGTAGCCAGATTAAAAAAAAAGTTCATAAATCAATATGTTGTGAACATATTAAAAAACAAAAAGACATGTAGGGTGATATAGAAACCTCAATGATGCAAGGTTTGCAAGTGGATATAAAGTGTATCGCAAGGTTTTCTTAGGTTACATTCAACCAAAATGTGGACCCTGGAGGTCCATGAAGATATGGTTTGGCAAGGTTGATGTGGAAGACCTCAAGCAGCCTGCACAGAGCCTCAACCTTGGGGATAAATTGGAATGCTGAGGTTATTAAAACATTAAAAGGGGGACTAAATCTATAATGGGATGTTCAAAAAGTATATATGATGGGTGTGATGGTCATGTACTTTTGGCCATACAAAGTATACATACTTTTGGCCATACAATGTATTTCAAGTGCACCTGTGATCGTTTCTTTCCCAACTTTTGATCGAGAATCGTTTAAACAGAAGAAGGAACGAATACCCTGATTTAAAATCTATTTAAATCAATTATTTATAAACTCATTTGAATTATTTAAATGGAATATAGTCAGTTACTCATATTAGAGCATATAATGTCAAATGCATAGGAAGTGTGCAGTGGCATGTACACCTCCTAAACACACCTCAAAATCCACAATGGATTACATCAACATGTGTAAGCTAAGGCTTTGGCATGGCCCTCACAGTCCCCTGACCTACACATCATTGAAACTCTGTAGATAGACCTCAAAAGAGCAGTGCGTTCAAGATGGCCCAAGAATCTCACAGGAGTAGAAGTCTTTCACACGGCAGAATGGGCGAAAATCCCCCAAACAAGAACTGAAAAGCAAAAGGTGTTTACATGCTGTGATACAGTAGTAACACCCCCTTTACCAAGTAAGTATTGACCATGCAGAGTGCCTAAACTTCTACTTCAGGCCCTTCTTCTTTTTTTGAAACTTCATCCATCCATCCATCTTCTACCGCTTACTCCTTTTCAGGGTCACGGGGAACCTGGAGCCTATCCCAGGAAGCATTGGGCACAAGGCGGGGTACACATTAACTTTATGCGTTTTGGAAATTCTGTCATATTTTATTTGCTGAGCTATTCACAGTAATAGAAATTTTGACCAGGGGTGCCCAAACTTTTGCATGCACCTGTATGTAGATACGAGTGTGAAGAATAGGAGTCCTGGGAGTTTAAGGGGTTAAATACTAATACCAGTAAACAATGCTTGTTAATTAATAACCACTCTTGGTAAAAGCTGTTCCTGGTCATACAGCAGGATATTTATAGATGCAGTGCGTAATAAATACGATCTTTTACCTGACATGTAAACTTAAACAGTGCTCTCGAATGTTCCAGCAGAGATTTTCCCCTCGTGTGGGATGGATGACTAAGGCAATGAGTTGCCTGACCACATAAGGTAAGTGGGCCTCTGTAAGCTGCTGTGTCACACCTCTCTTGTTGTAGTGATGAGAACGACACTGTATCTCTGTGTTTGGATGAAGAGAACAAGAGCTGTGGGATTGTACATTTGCCTCTGTTGTGATGTGCAGCATTATGTTCTAAATATGGCTGTGTGATCAAGAATCAAGAGACTGTTAAAATGGATCTTTTGTGCCTTTCAAGCAAAACAAACAGACCTTTTTGAATTCATGACTAGTGACTTAGACTACAGTTCATTTTAGTGACCTGACAGGTTGCCAGTGCTTATGAAACAGTGACCTGTTGACTTCAGAAATATTGGCACCCTTCATGAGTAAGGTACATTGTATTAAATAAACAATCCAAATTTTCAATTTAAAAGACTAAAGAAATGACTTACACTTCCTTTTTATATGAAGTTGATTTCTTTTTAAGGGGTTGTGCACGGTGGCTTAGTGGTTAGCAGGTTCGCCTCACACATCCAAGGTCCTGCCACCGCCCTGTGTGTGCGGAGTTTGCATGTTCTTCCCGTGCTGCGGGGGTTTCCTCCGGTACTCCGGTTTCCTCCCCCAGTCCAAAGACATGCATGGTAGGCTGATTGGCATGTCTAAATTGTTCAGAGTGTATGAATGGGTGTGTGAATGTGTATGTGATTTGTCCTGCGATGGATTGGCACCCCGTCCAGGGTGTCCCCTGGCTTGTGCCCCATGCTCCCTGGGATAGGCTCCAGGTTCCCTGCGACCTAGTAAGGATAAGCAGTACAGAAAATGGATGGATGATACATGCAACATGTTCCAAAAAAGTTGGGACAGGGGCAATTTAGGACTAATAATGATGAGACAAATTGAAATAAGAAGGTGATGTGAAACAGGTGAGGCAATCGTCTAATCATCGTATATAAGGAGCCTCTATAAAGGCCTAGTCCTTCAAGAGCAAGGATGGGTCGAGGCTTGGCAATCTGCCAACAGATGCGTCAGTGAATAATCCAACACTTTGAGAACAACATTCCCCAAAGACAAATCGGTAGGATTTTGGGCATTTCACCTTCTACAGTGCACAATATATTTAAAAGATTCTATGAAGAATCCGGTCAAATCTCGATGCGTAAAGGGCAAGGCCAAAAACCACTTCTGAATGTGCCTAATCTCCAATCCCTCAGACATCACTGTCTTAAAACCCGTCATGAGTCTGTAATGGATATCCTGACATGGGCTCGGGAATACTTTGGTAATCCATTGTCAGTCAACACCATTCGCCGCTGCATCCACAGATGCAAGTTAAGGCTTTACTATGCAAAGCAGAAGCCATATATCAACACTCTCCAGAAACGCCGCAGACTTCTCTGGGCTTGATTTCATCTGAGATGGACAGTAGCACAGTGGAATTGTGTTTTGTGGTCTGACGAGTCGACATTTCAAATAGTTTTTGGACAAAACAGCTGT
Source organism: Ictalurus furcatus (assembly GCF_023375685.1). Taxonomy (NCBI): domain Eukaryota; kingdom Metazoa; phylum Chordata; class Actinopteri; order Siluriformes; family Ictaluridae; genus Ictalurus; species Ictalurus furcatus. The sequence continues at coordinate 14,959,300 of NC_071276.1, read as the reverse complement.
CGTGTTCTCCGGGCCAAAGAGGAAAAGGACCATCCGAGATGTTATCAGCGTCAGGTCCAAAAGCCAGCATCTGTCATGGTATGGGGGTGTGTCAGTGCCCATGGCATGGGTAACTTGCACATCTGTGAGGGCATCATTTATGCAGAAAGATATGTACACATTTTGGAGCAACATATGCTGCCATCCAGAGCAGGACAACACCAAACCACATTCTGACCGGATTACAAGCACATGGTTGTGTAAGCAGAGTGCGGGTGCTAGCATGGCCTGCTGCAGTCCTGACTTGTCTCCAATTGAGAATGTGTGGAGCATTATGAAGTGGAATATAATGCAACGAAGACCCTGTACAGTTGCACAGCTGAAGAAACGCATAATGGATGAATGGGGGAAAGTTCCGCTTGCTAAATTTAACCAACTGGTGTGTTAACTCAGCACCCAAACGCTTAATAAACGTTATAAAAAGAAAAGCTGATGTTACACACTGGTAAATAGTCGACTCTCCCAATTTTTTGGAGTGTGTTACAATCATCAGATTTGAATGTATACGAGTGTATATTTTCAAAAATACATTAAATTCACAAAATAAAACATCAAATAATGTGCTAATAATGTGTTTGCAATATAATACAGGGTGAATTGAATTTTCAAATGACTTTTTGCATTTTCCACTGTCCCAACCTTTTCGGAATTGTGGTTGTAGTAATTGTTCCGGTGCAGCTGAGCGCCCCCTGCAGGCAGGTTTCGTTCACATCAGGTACATTTTGTCATTCAACCCGTTGAGGAATATTGATTTTCCTGGCCCACCATGAAACACACACGTCTACACAGAGGACTGCATAATCCTTTAAGACAGGATGAGTGTGTAAAACTACCACCTAAATAATACACACGATGTAGGACATAAAATTTCGCTCCACCTTACCTTTCCGACAAAAAGCAGATGAATGATGGCCTCAGCACAAAGAGTGTGTTCACCTGGTTTAACTGGCATGCACTAGTCTCATTTATTATGCTAAAACAGGAAGCACTTAAATAATTAACAGCAATCCTGCCACATAATTCGAACAGATTGGCTTGTTTTAGGTCCCTCTCCAAATTTCCTAGGCATAGCCCTCTCCAATTCCTAGTGGCCACAAGTAAATCTATTTTAAAACATGCACAGAATGAACTTGTATTGTACATACATATACTAACATGCATTATGAAACATGAGAGATCATACATTCCACTGCTACAAGTTTATTCAATTGTCTATTTTTTTTTTTTTTTTTAAATTTACACTCTCGGCTGAACTTGTCTGTTTTAAACATAAATTAGTGATGGCATAGAAAAAGTTTCATTAACTATGATCATGCTTGAGGATCTTGGGTGGGAGATCAAGGATGGGAAAATATGATGGACTAAAATCACCTTTGGATCACTGAGTTGTAATTCAGCCCTCAGGATTTTATCATTAATTTAATAACCATTTAAACAAATTAAAAATACAATGTTTAAGTTGTGGTAGAACACAATATACACATACTCTAGACATTTGACATTGGGGCCATTTTGTGAACTTTATTATTATTTTTTTTTAACATTTTCAAACTTGTAATACATATGCTACATTCATAAAAAAAAAAAAATTAATTAGCAATTACTTTCCCCCCGCCCATTTTGTAATCTTTCAACAGGATAGCATTAAATCCTGTTGCTAAAGCTGCTTGTAAAGATTGAAATTAAGAACGAAATGAACGAAGCAGTTCTACCAGATGTATTTATTCGTTTCAACAGGCCCCCACCAACAGTACGTCAGGATCAAGGTTCTGCAGTAATAATCCCTTCACAAACCAGAGCAAAATACAAGCAGCTACATGATTTTTTTTTTCCAACAGGGAGAGGAGGGAAGAGGAGGAGGAGGATAATATATATATAAAAAAAAGGAAAAAACATCAAAGAAGCACAGAGTCCTAAAAATGTAGAATTTATCAGGTTTCATTTTTTGTACATGGTGGCCTGTACCGAAGAGATCAGCCATGTGGTCACATTTATTCGAATTATCCGTAAAGGTCATCGTCGTTGTCCTCATTGAAGACATTCCCTCCAGTGCCACCTGCAGAACCTTGGCTTGGTCCACCTCCTCCCTGATTACTGGAAGGGAATCTAAACGAGGATGAAACGTGGTCATTAATCTACTGAAACTGCTAATTAACTAGAAGAGCGACATATTAATCAGACTGCAGTTGAATATTTCAAAGGAAGAATTAAAAAGCACTACATTTTATTACTTGTTCCTATACTAATTACTTTCTTGACTTATGACTCCTACTATGAAATGAAAGACTTTCTCCAATGCAGTGACAAGCCGCTCTAGGAAAGGGTTTTACCTGAAACTGCCGAAGCCTCTGCTTTGCTGCAGGGTCTGTGCAAACATCTCGTATTTGCGGATGTCGTTGTCACTGACGGAGCGACGGGCGAAACGCATGGCCTCCTCAAAGTGGTCCTTCCTGATCTCGGGCACTGGGTCATCCTCCTCCACTTCCTGAATAGAAACAAAGGCAGAAGAATGTGCATAACTGCTAAAAGCCCAAAAAGAACACAGAATTAATCACAATATATAAAAAAAAGAAAACATAACCTACCATGGCTGATGGGTTCGTCTGCCTCTCACGTTCCCTCCTGATCTCGTTCTCGATGGACTCACGAATAGCCAGTTTGCAGGCTCGCTGGCAAACCTCTGTCAAGTCAGCACCAGAGAAGCCATTGGTCATCTTGGCCAGGAAGTCCAGGTCTACATCCTGGAGTGAAAGAACGTAAAATGTTACAAAAATATACTTGCGAAGACTCACAACCTTGCTTCAGCACAACATATTTTAATCTTTGGTATCATTTAAACCATGCATGATGAATAAAGCCCTGAATAATGGTCATTTTATGAACCTTGGCGATTGGAGACTTCCTGAGGTTAGCTTTAAGAATGGCCATGCGGGATTTCTCATCGGGCAGAGGGATGTAGATAAGCTGGTCCAGACGGCCAGGCCTGAGGATGGCAGGGTCAATTATATCCGGTCTGTTGGTGGCGCCAATGATGAAGACGTTCTTCTTGCTGGACATGCCGTCCATCTCAGTCAGGATCTGGTTTATGACGCGGTCGGCCGCTCCACCGCCGTCACCCGCGCTTCCACCACGGGCTTTAGCAATGGAGTCCAGCTCATCAAAGAAGAGCACGCATGGGGCAGCTTGACGAGCCTGCCGAAGACATAATATAGGATACATTTTATACAAGCTAAAAGTCACTCCACCAGTCACTAAGGATAAAGGAATCGAGGTAAACTTTATTTTAATAAACGTACTAGGATGCAGTGCTAGTCTTAAATTAATGCACAAGTTAACACACTTATGAGCTAGAATAATTTTGAGTAGGCTTTACAGCTTTACTACACACCTTCACCCTCTAGATGCTTTTTAAGTTTCTCTCACCTTATCGAAGATCTCACGAACATTAGCCTCAGACTCTCCAAACCACATGGTTAGCAGTTCAGGGCCTTTGATGGAAATGAAGTTGGCCTGGCACTCATTGGCAATGGCCTTGGCCAAGAGGGTTTTACCACAACCTGGCGGACCATAGAACAACACACCCTTGGATGGAGTCATACCAAACTTCAGGAATTTGTCTGGATGCTCCACTGGGTACTGAAAGGAATAAGAGAAAGATTACACTCCCAGACAAAAAAGTTATTAGTTTTGAGTCCCAAGAACCTGTATGGAGTTTGATACAAGCTGGAGGTAAACTGGATTACCTGCACCAGTTCCTGCAGTTCTCTCTTGACATCATCCAGTCCACCAATGTCCTCCCAGCTGATGTTGGGCACTTCCACAACAGTCTCGCGCAGAGCCGATGGGTTGCTCTGGCTCAGGGCCCACTGAAAAGCAATACCAAATACTTAATTTGAGTGTACATATATATTATTTAACCCATTTTTTAAATGGATAGGTCATTTCTTGAACATAGTACAGATTACAGTACACACTCAATTGTGCAAAAAAGAAAAAAAAAGAAGAAGAAGAAAAAAAAAATAAATAATAGGTGTGTTCATACCCTGAAGTCATCCATGGTGACAGCCAGGGAGTTCATGACCTCTGCGTCAATCGTCTCGTCCTCCAGGTCAATGAGGTCCATCTTCTTGCGGATGGCCTGCAGTGCAGCCTCTGAGCACAGGGCAGCCAAATCAGCACCCACATGACCATGGGTCTCGTTGGCAACCTGAATACCACACATCATCGATTAGCAGTGAAATCACCGATTACTCATAACACAGAACTAGAAGTTACACAACTGGCTGGTGTGTTTGGTACGATTCAACTGTTTATACACAAATACAACCACAAGTAAATGAAAAGCGTACAATTAACAAGTCCATAGCCGACTGCCAAGAGCTCTGCTAATAGTGATACTGAGACAAGTGTAAAGACAGAAATGTACTTTAGTTGTGGACAAACAGAGCAGCCCAGTTTGCCCATTTAAAAAAAAAGAAAAACAATAAAATAGATACAAATTGACAATAAAAAAAATAGCTTGGAACAACCAAGCTCAATTTTCATTCACCATAAAAATGACAAAGATCCTGGCTTAAATAAACTCCTTTAAAAAGGTATTTTTGTGCATCAGTCATATTAAAAATGGAATTCTCTGTAAATGCAAATGGCTTCCCAATATATTCACTCGGAGTGGACAAGACAGGACAAGACACAAACCTGTTCCAGATCAACATCATCAGCCAGCTTCATGTTCTTAGTGTGGATCTGCAGGATTTCCAGTCTTCCTGTGGCATCAGGAATACCAATGTCCACCTCTCTGTCAAAGCGGCCTGTAAGAGGAGAGAATAAATCATTGACGTCCTTTAATAAAATTGTAGTATTTTAAATAAACAAGGCTATTCGAGCTTGAAATCATTGGAACACATCAGGCTTCTAACTTTAGTCACATGTAACTTCATTCCTTTAAAAACACACTCAATTAATTTGAACACAGAGAGAAAGAAAATACACAAAGGCATGAGGGGAATTTCATGAAGTTACTCAGAACTTCCTTTACCAGTCTACAGATTAAAAGGATAGTCATTTCCTTTAGACACTTTTCATAGAAGATATCCAGGCCTTGAGATCAAAAACAAACCACAATAAATTTTAAAAACCATCAACAAATCACATCCAACATTTATCTTTGTAAATTACTGCCTGTAGCCCATCTGTTATAATGTACAATATTACATCGTAGCAAATCAGTGCAAAAGGTACCACCATAAGGCCAGTATTAAGCAGAAATTATTTGGATGGCACACAAGTTGATGAAAAGATGAACAAAAGATCTTTAAAAAGTCTTCCAGTGAGCTCACCGAATCGCCTGAGAGCTGGGTCAATGCTGTTGGGTCTGTTGGTGGCAGCCATGACGATCACGTGAGCCCGCTGCTTCAGTCCATCCATCAGGGTGAGCAGCTGAGACACGATGCGCCTCTCTACCTCACCGTGAGTCTGAGGAGACAGAGGGATCAGATTTCTGCACCACAAACCTCCCACTGCTCAATACAGGACCACAAAACCCAGCCCTCCATTGAAACTCAAAGCCTTTTTCAGCGTTTTCGACACTGAGAAAGACAAATAGTAGTCTAGGAATGTATTTCGTCACCAGTGAAGGCAATAGTTTGCCCAACATTACAGTTTCTCACCTTCTCTCTCTTAGGTGCAATAGCATCCAGTTCATCAATGAAGATGATGGCAGGAGCGTTTTTCTCGGCTTCTTCAAAAGCTTTACGCAGGTTGCTCTCAGACTCACCAGCCAGTTTACTCATAATTTCAGGGCCTATGGAGGTGAGAACATAATGACATGGCAATATCTACAAGATTAATCCCCTTTAAATTAGAATTCAAGGTTCCTAACGGTCGTATTACCGTTGATCAGGAAGAAGAATGCTCCAGTTTCGTTTGCGACAGCGCGAGCAATCAGAGTTTTTCCAGTTCCGGGGGGTCCGTACAGAAGAATACCACGGGGAGGCTGAATCATGGAATAAATCAGTTAAGAAAATCGCTCGAATCCGAGATCGAACCTGTGTCTTGCAATGCACAATTCCTTACTTTCACGCCAATGGCCTTGAAGAGTGCTGGGTGCCTGAGTGGCAGCTCCACCATTTCTTTGATCTGAGCCAGCTGCTTCCTCACACCTCCAATGTCATCGTAGCCGACTTCATTCAGAGATTCTTCTTCGTCCTGTCGACACACATCCCATTTGTGTTTAATGCTGCTCTTACATTTACAAATATCAGCTCAAATACATAAGATCGTATTCCACTATTGCTGACAAACACCTTACAATACACAACACCCTACAAAAAAGCAAAGCTTGCCGCAGAAAAGAAAGCGCTCAACAAGGAGCAGGTCCTAGCAGTGTGGCGTCTTAGCAACGAGGAGGCCTGAGAAATCCAGAGGTTTGAAAAATGATGCCAGATTTGTTTTGCTTTTGGTTGACATTTTTATTTTACACCCAGGGAATTTCCCCAGTGTGGGATCAATAAAGATTTTATCTTGCTTCGTAAAGTAGCAGTAAAACAGACATGAAAAGATGGACCTCAAAAACACACTGACTGTCCGGGTTCACCTGTAATCGTTGTTTGCCTGCTTTAAAAATGTAAAAAAAAAATAAAAAATTGCTCGTGCGCAAACCTTTGATCCGTTGCCTACAAAGATTTATGATCTGGTAGTAGGTGCATAACGAGGTGCTTGGAACAAAAGCCTTAATCCTCAAGGCTGCTTTCTGAATTATGATGTTAAATAGTGAAGAAAAAACAAAACAAAACAAAAAAAAACACTAATTTGTGTTTAAGATGGGTATTGGTTAGAGATTTTGACTGGCTGGCCCCAGACTACTGTGGTTAAAATACTATTACTTACTTTATATTTTTAGGACAATTCATGTGTTCTCACAGATCTACGAAATCTAGGATAGTATTAATACCCTGATAACATACTGCAACAGTCCCCCCAAAAAAAGGATGTTCCTGCAGAGCACAATGCCATTAGAGATAATCTGTTGTTTCCATTCAATGCAAAATGTTCTAGACAGTCAAATACCTGGGGTGCAGTCTAAAAATTATAGCAGTGTCAGCATTACAGCAGTCTTCAAGCATGAGAATGCCCATACAACAACTGAAACTGACCAGTGTTGTCACAGAATAAGTAAAAAGATAAAACAAAATAAAAATTTAAAGAAAAAATAAATTAATTGTGTAATATTACACAATGTTTACCAACCTGCCTATCCGTTACTGGTAAGAACAACAACAAGAACCTATCAAATGCCTTTGGTTCTTTCTTACTCTTCACTTCTCACAACTCTCTACTACTAAAATGTTATGTGGGTTCCCTGCATCTTTCCTAGAGAACATGGGCTTAGGTTCTAGTACACGCAGCTCTAATATTCAGGGGGGGTAAATATCCTAAACTATGGTCAAGAATTTATGCTTTAATATGGTGTGGAGATGTAGATCCTGAACTTGTACACTACCCTTACCTCACGCTTAATAGGTTCTCCTTCACAGTGAATGACAGTGTCTGGAGCCACTATACAGTAAGGGCTAGGATCAGTCTCCACCACTTTAAACTCAACAGCACGCATGCCTCCTCTTACAAGGAAGATATCACCTATTGGGGGATAAAAAAAAAAGGAAACATCAAAATTACACCACTACAAAACATGCAATTGTGTGTAAAGAGAAGTCAACAAAATTCATTCCTTTAAATGCATAAAATAAAAACAAAATTTTTACCTTTACGGATTGGCCGGTAAGCCTCTAGGAAGTAAGGCTTCAGGTACACCTCAAATAAGTTGCCAGTGATTCCCTCCACTGTGTCATCAATGGGCAGAACATGGATGCGTTTCCCATACTTCACATCTGGGCATGGCTGAATGCTAATGAATAAAGGTGTTAAAAATTTTAAAAACCTAGGGAGTTTATGCACAAAGGATATTTTTACACATCTATCTCAGTCTCTGGATTAAGGTTTTCAACTGTAGTATTGTAATACCCTAAAACTTACTGAAGATTATTTATTAATAGACAACAGTGTTACCTGATGACATCTCCGAGACGAACCCTGAGGTTATTGCGCACCACCCTGTTCATGCGCACTTTCTCATCAGAGCAGCTATCGTCAGACAGTACGATGCAAACCGTCTCCCTCCTTTTCTTGCCCTTCAGCAGCACAGTGTCCCCCCTGAAAAGCTGAAGCTCGTCCATCTTGGCCTGCAAATGTGACACATTACATGAAAAAATCAGAGGCCCGGTTAACACTTGGTATGAACATGCACCTAAGGTGATCTGATCACAAGTGGAAAAAGCTTGCTGTTTACGTTCTGCGCTTTCATCCAGTCTCCAGTGACTGTGATCAGATTTCATGACTAAGCACTCCTTTAGTTTGTCTGTAAGGATGTGTAGTAATTTAAGCAAATTTTGAAATAAATCGTTTTTGCAAGTGTGGATTTAATGGGGAGAGATTTTTTTTTTTACTCTTGCTTAAATAAATTTGTAAAAAGGCAAAATGCACTTTTACTTCATTACATTCATATATGATACATTTTTGCTCCGTGGCTGAAACCTAAATGGTGTGTCTAATGGGCATATAACCCAGGTTCTGCAACATCATCATATCATAACATACTGAGTGAGCTTATATTATTGAGTGAAATTTAAAGCCATTTTGGGATTGCCTAACTAGGTGTTGAGGTGCTTAACAAATATTCCTGCACGAAGCTAACAGATTACCATGGGCAAAAAAACAAACTACTATGTTAGAATTAAAATATTTAGTGTTTAATATGAGTATTAATTAATCTTTTTTGGCACTTTTTTATTTTATTTTCTTGGCAGACAAAGCAAACATAAGCAGTAGTGCTACTTCACTAGTATGAAAACTATGAACAGGCAATATACCAATATCAATTTAAGAATTAAAATGATTGTATCCCTGTGGTTTATTGGTCCTTTTAATGGACAAGAAGCAGTTTTAGTGGGGAAAGTTTTTTTGGATGCATCAGGATGCACTAGCAGTAATGTTTTGCTGCCATACGAGTCCCTGATCAGATCACTGTACATCCCCAAGAAACATCTGACGCACATGCACTTAGCGCGGTCCACTTGCGATTGGATCACCTAAGACGGGTGTTAAAGTCCCGTGAAGTGCCTTTAAAAGCACAGTAATATTAGATGTGCTGACGTAATTTCCACTGAAACAGTAAGTCAGGGCGGGACATCGATTGGCTCCTCTCCATTTTAAATAGCCAATAGCATTTAGCTTACCCCACAGCCCAGGCTAAGCTGTACTTGACAATTAGTACCATGGAAAAATGTCTGTCACAAAGTCGTGAGCTAGCACAAATATCTCCTTCTTCAAAGTGAATGAACTCAAGCCATTTCCTTCTTAACCAACTTAGCTATAAAACGCGCACGTTCGGACAGCAAGACACGTTTACGACCCACTCTTGCTGATATGATTTCTCTCGCTCAACAACAGCAACGTTGGCAAGGTGATATTTATAACGGTGGGGACGGGATGCGTCAGATTCTACAGAGCATTTGATTGGAGAGAAAATTTGATGAGAAATTGAAGTGCAGAATGATGTCACCAAAAACGCTGATCCGTATTTGTGGTAGAGAAAGACTGTAAATTTTGAATGCATATATCTTCTAAGTGCAAATTGTGTCATCGTTTTGGATCACACTCACTTATAGATCTTAAGACTAACAATCATACTTAAAGCCAGAAAACTTTAAGGGCATACCTGAGAGAGCGAGACCACACTGTTATCTTCATTGATGGATTCATCAACGATCAACCTGTTGGGTCTGTTCTTTTGTTTTAGAATGGCAGTAGAAAGATCATCATTTTTAGATCTGTGGAGTGCAAAAGGGTATAGAATCAATATTTCTCACATACTAGCCAACAAACAATTATATAAATAAACAAATACAATTATATAAACGTATTTCATTAAAACCAAAAATGAAAGTCACGACTATTTAAACAAACAAAAAAAGCTGTTGAATTTTCAGTCGTCAATTCATTAAAATGCACAAGCTTAGGTTTTTCATTTAAAACAAAAACCGCTGTGTAAAATACACATGTGGCACAAGCACAGCTGTTTTATCTAGATCGTGCTCGACTCTAGACTTTTCTACTCGCGAGCTCCCGATCTTTTCGGTGAATCAGATCCTTTGACTCGGTTCAGCGATTTAAAACCGATTTCCAAACGAATAATGACCATCTTCCCCCGGAAAAAAAAAAAAAAAGTTTGCGGCATTGACAGCTGATTGTTATTCTTTCCCTAATTATTGCTGATGTTCTTTGGTCATATTTCTTTCCATACGATGTAATTAATTAAATATCACCACTGTAACTGCTTTCAGCTCTGTCTGTACTTCATTAAAAAAAAGTAATATCGATTAACATGCAGCAATATGATCCTCTTTGTTCCTCATGCTGTCTCATTTACACAGCAGGAATTCAAAACGTACATCTATCCATTCACAGTAACATCTCAACAGCTCATCTGTTGAGGTAATTACTGATTAAATTACACTGGACAAAAAAAATTACACATCCGGAAACAAAAAGAGCTTCAGGAGATCGGCTTCTGATATATCGTTCCGGAGCGAGTCGATTCTTCTGAGTGACAGTTGAGAGTCTGCTCGTAAGTGAAAGACACACGAATCGTTTGTAAAGTAGCCCGTCTCCTACACACCGGGCTGAATTGCGCAGCAAACCTATACACCGGCTAATCACCGCAATAATCACCAACAGACTGGTTATTGGTCTGGCTAATAAATAAATAAATAAATCTGTAACACGTACAAAAACACGTTAGACTGTGCTATACTACACACCCGGGCTTAATTAACTATAGAAATTCAGTAACAGACCTAGAGGTAGCGAGGCCGTCTTGTGTGAACAACAGTGTCAACAGCTAGCAAGTGTTAGCATTAGCTATAGCGTTAACGAGCCTATTCAGAACGCATGAATTAGTAATAAATAACGTGATATTAACGCGACATGAACGTGTAAATCCAACTGCAAGAAGGCCAACTATACTGAACTATTATGAGCTACTTTCCATCTACGAGCTATATTAGTACACTAGCCATGTCCGCTGTCCGAATGACACAGCAAATGCTTCTACTTGAACCTAACGCGAGCTACAGCAGCTAACAATACCCACACTGAGGTAGAAAAACAGCCAGGTTTAGTTTGAAAATGGAGCCGGTTAAACTGTTTTGGCGAACAGAATAATTTAGCGCAATAAACTTGACGCTTTTAATATGGATCTGGTCAAATTAGCGACCGGTTGGTTTGTTGAATTAAAACACCACAAGCGGGGTTAACGCGAGAGAGCTAGTGAACGTACAAAAACACAGCTGGTTGGTGTATGTAAAAATATATTTATCAGAAGTAATATAAATGTATGTTCTGTTGTTCGCACATTTTGAGAGACAGTTAAACAATGACTTCTCGGTTGACAAACATGCTTAATGCCGGTAGGCCGAAGCCTTACCCAGAGAATGACTCAGTATGGTCTGTTAGCTTAAAAAAAAAAAAGCTAATCAAGCTAGCGCGTTAACGGCCCAGAGCTAGCAAGCTAGGTTTACAAAAGAACGCAGGGTCACAAGTATGAAAAATGAAAACATTTTATTATCTACATATAAAGCTATATTACATGCTGCATTATTTTTTAGATGAGCTGGCTGTTTTAACTGATCAGTCCTCGCCATCACCAGCTCCGCTAGCTAGCTCTGGGCTAGAGGCTAAACTGCGACGGTTGCTAACGAACTTGCTAAATAACAGTTAAATATACACACACAGCAACACACTGTTCGTTTTACTTACTCTCCACCCGAAGCCATCCTCCACGTAAGCCGCTATAAATAATATGTAGAAAAAGTAGCTTTCTTAAAGCGTTAACTTCCAACCGGCCGCACAGCACTTCACCTCTGACTGGAATAAAGTTGGTTTGACGTTGGACGTTCGATATTCACGGATATGCGGAAATTAAGGGACCGTCAATAAAGTTACATACGACATTGTTAAACACGTTTCTAACTTCAATAGCATTTGAAGGGAATGACTTACAGTCACACAACCAATTGTAAAGTGTTCATCTAGGTGTCAGTTATAATGCACACCTCTTAGATTTTTGATATTTAACAAAATAAGCTATTAAATCATATGTAAATATTGCCATGTATTTCACTACCGAATGAGCTCATACACAAACTAGCCACAACCAACTGTAAAGTGTTCATCTAGGTGTCAGGTATGACGCACACCTTTTAGATTTATGATATTTAACTAAATAAACTATTAAATCATATGTGAATATTGCCATGTATGCTATTGTAATGCTATTGTAGTTAGAAACGTGTTTAACAATGTCGTATGTAACTTTAGAGATGGTCCCTTAATTTCAGCATATCTGAATATCGAACGTCCAACGTCAAACCAACTTTATTCCAGTCTGGAATAAAGTTGGTTTGATGTTGGACAGTCATATTTTATATGGAACGTTTTTATTTTATTGATATTTTAAATATCGGACGTTCGATATTTAATAGCTTATTTTAATAAATATCAAAAATCTAAAAGGTGTGCATCATACCTGACACCTAGATGAACACTTTACAGTTGGTTGTGTGACTGTAGGGGCACACGGTGGCTTAGTGGTTAGCATGTTCGCCTCACACCTCCAGGGTTGGGGGTTTGATTCTTACTGTGGGAGGAGTTTGCATGTTCTCCCTGAGGGGGTTTCCTCCCCCAGTCCAAATACATGCATGATAGGCTGATTGGCATGTCCAAAGTGTCGGTAGTATATGAATGTGAATGTGTATGTGTATGAATGTGTATGTGATTGCCCTGCGATGGATTGGCACCCTGTCCAGGGTGTACCCCGCCTTCTGCCCCATGCTCCCAGGGATAGGCTCCAGGTTTCCCCATGACCCTGAAGAGGATAAGCGGTATAGAAGATGGATGTGTGATTGAAGTCATTCCCTTCAAATGCTATTGAAGTTAGAAATGTGTATAATAATGTCGTATGTAACTTTACAGACGGTCCCTTAATTTCCGCATATCTGCGAATATCGAAGGTCCAACGTCAAACCAACTTTATGCCAGTTTACCTCTGCACTGGATTTCAAAACGTCAGCTTAGCTTGCTAACATCATCTACGTAAAGTAATTTGCACGCCCACCGATTGATGAACTAATCAGAGACACGAGTCAAGTGGGAAAATCAGCCAATCAGAGGGCGCCGATAACAGCGCTGAGCAATCACTGGGTCAAGTCAAGAGTAAGCTAGAGTAACAATTTTAATGGAAGGCTGACGGCTTCAGGTCAGGGTTTTAAAGATGTCAACATCACCACCGCTGTAACACAAAGGACCTAGCACGAAAATTTGAGCTAATCCGTCGTCTTTAGCTCTCCATCACTCATGCAAATAAAATAAAAATATTGCGGTTGAACTTTTTGAAGCTGTCCGTTTGTACACGTCGTTTCTTCACAGAAAGCCAAAAATGTGTGGACACCTGAACATCACACTCATATGTGGTTCTTACCCAAACTGTTGCAATAGTTTCCCTTCACTGGAATTAAGAGACCCAAACCTGCTCCAGCATGACAATGCCCCTGTGCACAAAGCGAGCTCTATGAAGACATGGTTTGAGAAGGTTGGAGTGGAAGAACTTGAGTGTCCTCCACAGAACCCTTACCTCAACCACGGAACCCTGACCTCACTAATGCTCTTGTAGCTGAAAGAACACTAATCCCCACAGCCACACTGCAAAATCTAGTGGAAAGCCATCCCAAAAGACCAGAGGTTATTATAACAGTAAAGGGGGATTAAATCTGGAATGGGATGTTCAAAATGCACATACAGGTGTCCACATACTTTTGGACATAACGTGTATATGTATAACTCACTAGCAAGTGCATTCAGTTTAATAATAACTACAGCGGAATATTAAGTGGCTCCCTTTACCAAACTTACACCTGCTACTGAAGTTATTTCATAATAAAAAGTATGTATATACGATAAATAGTAACAATAAATAATCTTTAAACAGAGAACAAGGCATGCAGAGATTCTACTTTTTCCATTTTTGATACAATGCTGCTAAGAGTTCTTGGTATCAGGTGATGCCCAAATCTCAATTCCTGTCCACTTAGTAACCCAGTATATAGACCCTTATGACGATATGCCATGTGCCCTGTATTCTAACCCCAAAAGCATGTATTTCAAAATTGTATGTACAAAAATTAACTTGTCAGAAAAATGTTTATTCCTTAGGTATACATTCTATACAATTCCACATGTCAAGAAAAAGAAGGGCAGCAGGCAGTGCAGCACATAGTGCTGATGCCTTGTAGTGCCCGAATCCAGGGTTTGATCCTGAGCATGAGTCAGTTTGTGGTTTCGCATGTTATTCCCACAGACGCACAGATTACATTTATGTTCACCAGTTTCCTTCCAGCTACCAAAAATATTGCTGCTTGGTGGCTCAGCTGTGTGTGTGATGGATGACCAGGATGAATGATAATCAAGCAAAGGTCATTAAGTAAATGTTTAGATTGTGTAGAATAATGCAATGTGACTATGCTGTTACAAAACTATTCTGTATAAATTCCTCCATTTTCCTCTTCAGGTTGCTCAGGTCAAAGGACGTAGGATCCTCGTGCCATGTTTGCAGATACAAGGGCAGATCTCTGAAAAACAATCAGAAATTAGTAATGCATTGCCCAACACAAAAGTATCAACAAAGAACCAGTTACCATCAGTGCTTAATTATTTCGCACGTACATACAATATATACGTGCAAAAGAAAAGACAGATTCATTAGCTTACACTGGTGTTGATGTTTGTGTGGAATTAAGGATCTGTGTCCACATTGCTGCTGCCTCCTGCTTGCGTTCCAGCCTCCACATCATCTCTACCAGCCACATTTCAGTGTTCCTGCATCCTGGTCAAATAAGAACCAAGGCATATTTTGGTTGAGAATATTATTCCTAGTGATGATGTACAGTAATTCAAAAGCAGAATAGTTGACTTAGATCAATGATAGATCAAAAAGGAGGATTATTCAATAAAAAAATCTGCACTTTTATATTGGACAAAGGAGAATGTTAAGCCACGAATATTTTATGTAATAAAATGATGATGATTCATGTATAGCCAGTAATGTTGCATAACCTGCTTATCACAAAATGAAACCGAATGTAACATCAATGAAATGACAGGTGTTTGAGTGGTGGAAGAAATCGTTTTTGCTCACCTGGCATGGCCTGAAGACTGAGCTGAAAGTCCCTTAAAGCCTCTTTCAACTGGCCTCTCTCTACAAAACACACAGCTCTAACTGCAAGCAATTTTCCTTTCAGAGCTTCTAGGATCATCACTGTGTGAGCAACAGCTCCTCTCTCAGCTCCTGGATCTTTCACTGCAAGAAACATGTATATACACACTACCCGTCAAAAGTTTGGGGACACTCGACTGAAATGTTTCTCATGATCTTAGTTAATGATGGTTAAATGTTTGAAATCGGTGTTGTAGACAAAAATATAACTGTGCCAGCATTTTCATTTCTTTCATTAGAATGCTCACATTTTATTTACAAAAAAATATTTTTTTTAAATGGATGACTTGGAGCAAAATATTCAGAAAAGCAGCCAATAAGTGTCCAGTGTAGGTGGGAACTACTTTAATACTGTTTAAAAAGTATCTTCATGATTCCTCAAGAAATTGGTTGAGAAAATGCCAAGAATACATTTCTGGAAATTCTAGGAAAAAAGTGTGTCTACTTTGAAGATGCCAAAATATACTAAATTATTTTGACTTATTTTGGATTTTTTAATCACAACATAATTCCCATAGCTCCATGGGGGGGAGAAAAAAGAAAAGAATGAATCCCAGGAAACAGATTTGTCAATCACATATTACAAATCTTATATACATATTATACACACGGAATACACATTACAAGAAACAAGAGATTTAGATCAATATTTACTGAGCACTCAGAAAAAGCGAGATTTCACGGCATACTGTAAGAGAAGGAAATAAGCCTCTTACCTTTGTGTTTAATGCACACTTTCACCAACTGATTGATAGCTCTGCAAAGTGAATACACAAAACACATCATGAGTAAGAGAACCGAAATAAATCACATGAAAACTCATCCCATTCAAACAGCTTGAAGATATGCTTTACCTAGTAAAATTGCTCAACGCCTCTTTTGTATCTTTCAGCTGTAAATGCGCCTGCCCTTGGAGGAAGTACGCAGCTCCAGACCAGAGCACACACTCCAGCTTCTCCTCTGGAGCATCAGCTTCCAGCGTCAGAGGTATGAGTTCTCTGGAAACTGCTGTGGATGGCGTAATCGACAGTCTCTCTGGGACGAGGTCTACAGTTTTAGCAATGACTTCATCACAAATGGCAAGGGCATCCCAAACCCGTTTGGCTTTTAACAGGGCAAAGGCCGCTTCAAGGTAGATCACTGGAATTCTTGGAAATGAGAAGCCGTCATCCACAGGCATCTGCATTGTATCAGATTTACAACTCATTACACATCTAGTGTATCATATTCAGAAAATCAGAAATGAAATCATGAACGTACCTGTTTTGAGTCTGACTGTAAAGAAGCCAAGAGGTCGAGATAATATTCAGCTCCTTCTGAAGTCCTGATGAAAAAAATTATACATACATATTTGAGAAAAACAAAATACTAATTTCTAAGAAATTTAAAGAAGGATTCCTTCCTACTCTCTGGTCTTAATGTTAGTGCACTTGCCTATCACTGAGCACACATCTATGCCCCAGTGTGTGTAATATATGAAGAGGAGATGGAATTTGGCAGATGAAGTCGATTTGTTTACTACCAAGCAGTATATCGGGAGATATCAATGGCACTGATGTACTTGATGGATCGCTCTCAGCACGCAACATTATAGCCTGTAAACAGCGTAAATAAATAAACACAAACCACAGTTTTATTTTCATACTGAATTCGGAAATATAGCAAGGAATATATTCAAAAATAATCAAAATAAGTCACTTGTACGGATTATACAGGGTGTCCCAATACATAATATGGTGTCTCCATACATAAAGGAAATTACAATTTCTTAGTTTATATGATTTTTTTCAGATAGCCTTTAAGAATGCTTCTGACATAAGAAGAACGTGTTGATACCATTCTCATGGCTGGAACAGGAAGCTGTCACAAGGTTGCAGTGGACTTTAACAGGGAGCTGTTAAATCAGTTGGACCAGCATATCACACACATACACACACACACACACACCACTGTTGGCAAACTTATTAACAAATTCAAAATGTCTGGAAGTGTTGGGGACCAAACCGAGAAGTGGACGTCCACGAACGTCCACTGACGAAGACACAACCGACGTGGTGCTGGCAAACATATTCTCCTGTGTATGGAGACTTTTGGGACACCCTGTAATTTGTCTGAAGTAAGAACACTTACAGAGTGCAGGAGATGCAAGGCCTCTATTTCTGCATTAGTGTTACCCAGCTGTCTGTATACTAGTGAGCTCTGATAAAGGGCCCTGTGGCAATTAAAGTCCACTTCCAAGGCTTTTCTGTAACAGTGAAGGGCACTCTGGGGCTGTTCCTGAAAACATAAATATTTCACAATGTTAAGCAAGTCTATGAAAATCTGGAAAACAAAGATGTTCATTTATAATTACAATATTCTGAATAGACACGACAAAATTATATCGTCAAAGTACAATTCAAAAGAAGTGTCCAGTTGTCATGGTAACCAGATATTTGTGGCGGACATAAATCCTTAACCAGCTAACCAACCATGCTTGCTAAAATAAATCATAGACAACACTTTTTTTTTGATGTACTAATCAGCACTGTACTGTATCATTTATTCACCAAATAAAATCCCCCACTGGTGTAATCAGAAACTAGAGAACATCCCTCCAGGGCAGACTGTAAACACTTTTAGAAAATATTCATAAAGAAATAACAGAGGAGTGTGGAGAAAAATGTGCAGATTTGGCAGTGCAGTAACTTCTTACCAGCTTGGAATAGCAAAAGCCTGTGAGCATGTGAACATGTGCCAAGAGAGCTCTGGGTGAGGGCTGAGTGCTGGCTTCCTGCAAAGTCACGAGAGCTTCTGTACATTTCTCCTTCTTCATCTGCTCCACTCCTAAGACACATGCACAGTTGCAATCAAAATGATTCAACCCCCATTGCAAATCAGGTTTATTTTAAACTGTTTGTAATGAACAAATGAAACAAAAGCAATTGAAATAGTTCAACACAAAGAATGCTTCAAGTGGTTTCCCCAAATTCAACTGAAAATGCAACTTACAATGATTTATCCAGTACCAAACTTAGAAAAATTATAGAAAATCTCTAGTGGGACTTGAAGAAGGCGGTTACAGCACGCAAACCCGAGAATATTACTGAACTGGAGGCCGTTGCTCATGAGAAATGGGCTAAGATTCCTCAGCAACGCTGCCAGAAGCTACACATCTCTTTGCAGCAGGTCATAACAGCAAAAGGGTGCTCTACTAAGTACTAAAGATGCTTGCCATGAAGGGGTTGAATTATTTTGAAACTGGAGAAATCATAAGTTGCATTTCAGTTGAATTTGTAGAAACCACTTTCATTCGTTGTGTTCATCTATTTAAATCGCTTTTGTTTGATTTGTTCATTGCAAACAGCTGAAAGTCTGGACATTTTGACAATAAACCTGATTTGCAATGAGGGTTGAATCATTTTAATTGCAACTGTACATTATTATATGCCCATATGAACAGATTACAATATCTTCTCAGATTTTCCATATGGCCACACATTACTTAATCAACATACCATTAGAAATAAACGTGCACACATGCAAAAGCTCTTTGAGGTCCTTAGTTGCTAAAGCATCGAGCAGAGAGGTGTCATCTTCGATAGAGAAGGTAAGGTTTCGGGTTTCTGCAAGCAGATCCCCTGATGGAGTGCTCTGTTTCTGGATGAAGAAGCAAGATGGTTAAAATATTGAAGAAAAAAAAAAAAACAAACCCAACTAAACTTACAATATATTCAAAAAAATCTCGATTCTAGGTAAAGCTAATCAATAAAAAGAAATACAGTCTAGTCCATACATAACTAGACAGAGACAGGATTTTTGTTATTTTATCCCTAATTTAAAATGATGAAATGTAAACTAATCATCATGTGTGAAACACAGTGGCAGGATATTTAAGGGTTCTTGACAAATTTAGCCCCATGCAGCTACATTCATTGGTAATTCTATTAGGTCCACCTACTATTTAGATCACTAGACATTTTTCCTCTCTAAAGAATAGGAAAAAAAAAACTGTCCAGTTTTGTTAACATGGCAGAGAAAATGATAGAGAAACCACAGAGTCAAGTATCGGAGATTAATGTAGTTTCTAAAACACGGAAAGCTCAGCAGGACTTCAGAGAGCCTTCTCATTGTCTTTTCAATGAATTTGACAAACTTCCCTCTGGGATACGATATAGGATACCTATAGCTAAAGAATATTTTTAGAAATGCTTTTATTCCACAAGCTGTTGATTTGATGCATTGTCAAGTCAGATTTTTTAAAAATGTATTTATTTACACCTAATAGCTCACTGCACCTAATAAGAGATTGAAACTCCTTAATGTTTATTATGTCTCATGTTTTATGTTCGGTCTACTGAATCGTGTCTCTATGGGTGCATCTCAATCAGTTCCCTAGTTCAGTAGTCAGGCACTGACCAACGAGTCGGCCATTTTAAGGGCTGTCTCAGTCGGAAAAACTTCCAGTGCACTGGAATGATCGCGCCCTAAAATATCCCACAATGCACCACGAAAAACCAGGGAGCATGGATGCTCACTATGTTCCCTTACTGGAAATGACGACATATATTCTGAAGCCTCTTAGTGCGAAAAAAAATGGCGGCCAAACTCTTAACCAACTTTGCCTACAAATGTAAGAAGCTTGTTATCGTTGTTGTAGCTCTGAAATGATTACTTACAGTAGCGATTTTTGACGGCTTGTTTGAGTCTAACGACTTTTAAGTGTTTAATGATTTTGAAAAATCCACTAGCTAGCCTATGATCCTGTTTGAAGTACCATGACAGAAACACATTTAAGTTTACAAACCTATTGGACATATAATGTCAGAAATATATCGGTCCTGTTGATAAATGCCAGTGGTAACTTTTTACAACGCAAGTATGTATTCATGTCGCTGGAAATTGAGTCATCAACATGTGTAGTGAGCCCCATGTTCGTTGGTGTACGTAAGTGGTCTATGTAAATCCAGCCACATATTTTTCAAAAATGGACAATAAAGTTATAAATCAATTTGCAGGCTATTGTCTGAAGTATCCTAGATGTTATAGATGAATAAAGAGATGTATATTTTACAATGGCTAATGGGCATACAACCTTATTAAACACTGAACTTTTAGCACTGTCCTTAATTTGCCATGTGAATGACAATGTCTTTCTGTCTTGCTCTAATGCCGTAAGATGGTTACGTTTAACATATAACATACTCTGTGATTAACCTGCAGAAGCAAATGCAGGATTCCTTCATAGTAGCATTCTGAGAGCCAGACTGCCCACTGAATCAACAGAAGTTTGTGGATCCACGTCTCATGTACCGTACCACCGAAAGTCTTCAGCACAACTTGCCATAAGGGAACCAAATCATAACTGGGCACCTGCTTACGTACAGCCTCTAATGCTAAAAACAACAGGAGAGAACACAACATAGTATTCAGAAATATAATACCCATTTACACATTATTCTCCTACTACAATAAATATGAGGCTTTACCTCTTATTAGGATATTGGTGATGCAATCCTTTGTCTCGTTTGGTGTGCCACAACTCAGTGAAAATAGCAAAGTGTTGTATGTAACGGTGATCTCAAGCTTAAGGTGTCCTATTTGGGCTGGAACACCTGTTGGAGGAACAAAACAATACGTCGGGTAGTTAGTGTGCAGGAGTGTGGCAAAGAGGGCAGCTGCCACCTTTGAAATAAGGTTTGGCAGCCTAAAGGTACATTCACACATACAGCAATTTTATCGCTGCAAGTCGACAGTTGCTGTACTATGAAGTCCCAGTAGGTGTTCCTACTACTGGTTGGTTGCCATAGTAACATTTATCAGTGGGTGGTGCAACTAACATTCCACTTTTAACAAAAAAAACCAAAAACAAAACAGTTTTCTTGCCGCTAAAATTAAACATGGACTTTACAATTCACCAGGGTATATATATGCATCATATCCTACATGATGAAGGAGCATCAGTGTGTGCTGTTTGCCATTACAGCCATCTACAACCCAAATCCAAAAAAGTTGGGACACAATGCAAAATGAAAATAAATTTAAATAAAAACAGAATGCAATGATATGCAAATATCATAAACCCATATGTTATTCACAATAGAACATAGAAACACATCAAATGTTTAAACTGAGTAAACTTACTATTTTAAGAAAAAAATAAGCTAATTTTGAATTTGATGGCCGCAACACATCTCAAAAAAGTTGGGACGGGGCAACAAAAGGCTGGACAATTAAGTGTTACTACAAAGAAACAGCTGGAGGTTAACTGCGAACAGATCAGTAACATGATTGGGTATAAAAAGAGTATCTTAGAGAGGCAAAGTCTTTCAGACGTAAAGATGAGCAGAGGTTCACCAATCTGCGAAAAACTGCATCTACAATTTGTGGAACAATTTCAGAATAATGTTCCTCAATGTAATATTGCGAACGGAGACTATGAATATCCCATCATGTACAGATAGACAAGGATGAAAATCAATATTGCATGCCCGTGATCTTCTGCCCTCGGGAGGCACTGATTCTGTAATGGAAATCATTGCATGGACTCATTGTCAATTTATTATCAGTTTATTGTCATTAGGTGACTATTATGTTAACACTATATTAACACTGCACTGACCAGGAAACAAGTCAGACATTCTGTAAATACAATCTTTGCCACCCCATATTAAATTTACATACCCCTGGTAGTGTAGTATAGTATAGTATAGTATAGTATAGTATAGTATATCGAACTACTAGACAGCATGTTGGCCATTTTCACTTACACAACACTGAAAGAATATAACATATAAAATAACTCGCACCTTGAACTTTTTGCTGCAGTTTCAGACACTCAGTGTAACAGTGTTTCCTTATGTCCTGAAGAGGCTTCCGGCGAGTTTCATAATCCTGAAATAAAACAATGTAATAGAGCTCCTTATAAAATTAATTAAGGCTCTTAACTAGCAAAACGTATATGTTCAACGGCGGAATCCAAAATGGCTCCCTAATAGACAACATATGCACTACATAGGGTGGAGAAGCCATTGTTTTATGACCACTGTAGTGCGCTGATGTAGGGAGTCAGGAGCAATTTGACATCCACCCCAGTGCTGTTAGCTGAAAGAGCTAATGATACCTTCCACTTTTTGGCGACGTTGTTATTCTCCTCGGCCCATCTGTCAACCAGATTCGAAGGCATATCTTAGCAGAATTAACATAATTCAACCTTAGACTGTTATGTTAAAATGCGAGAGTGACTGAAATCATTTTAGCTCCCTATTTGAACTTTCCCTCCACTCCTTGTGTAAGCGTCCTCTGCGTGAGCTACTACGCATGCGTTAACGGGTTACGACGCGAGGCAATCCGATCTACGCATGCGCAAATTCGTCACGCGGTTATAACATACCGATGTAAACACTGCAGTGTGAACTTTTATCGAAACGTAAAATGCATACTGTTTACAAGTCTATTACTATGAGTAAGATCGAGTATGGTGGTCTAAACGCCCTCCCTTTTTGCTTACTTGAAAAATACATTTACAAATAATTGATTAAGTGAATTTTTATCTATAACTCTGGATTTTAATGAACAACAACATAATAGGCCTTACACTTAACTATTTCCCCTTTATGATAACGAGAAAACTGTGCAGCAATAAACATAAATAATTAAATAATAATAATAGTAGCAAAATAAAGACAATAAATCGACCATGAGTAATTAAATACTAAATAGATACATAAATACTAAATAAATAGGCTACATCAAATGTACAAATTTAAAAACTAGACAACAAACAAACAAAAAAACCCCACAAAGGGTCAATTTTCAAGAGACACTTTCAATAATTTAGATACGTGTAGGGATTTTTTTTGCGATACAAACCCTTTAAAAACAGTGAGGGTCTTTAAAGTTTTTTTAAAAAAATATTTTCCCTTCCTTATTTCTTCTTTTCTCTCTCCTCAGTAAGTTTCCTCAGGCATTCAATATTGATAAGGGTTCTGCCACCATCACTCTTGCACATCATATGTGCATCGCTCATGTGATCCTGGAACGTCTGCCCAAAGAGCTGAAGCAGACATCAGCAATGTTCCCAAAGAGTTCAGCATCTACAGTATGTAATACTTCAGCAAATGCACACACATATTGGTTTTCTCCCGCTTTCCAAAAATGTGCCATTAGGTGAACTGGCTAGTAGCTACACTAAATAAACGTGTGTTTGCATAGTGATTTGTGATGGACTGGAGTCCCATTCCGGGTGTATTCCTGCCTCACACCGAGTGTTCCTGGGATCCACCACAGCCCTGACCAGGATAAAGAACTTACTAAAAGTGAGGGAGTGAGGATACAATCCTAAGCTGCAAGTTTTACTGAAGTGCATTTGTGCTTCTGTGACCTGAAACTGGGTTTTCAGGGAATTGTGAACATACACCACCAACTGATGCCTAGAATAATTATTTCTTTTTAAACTGAAAGCACGTACAGGATTTTGCAGAGTTTTTTTGTGATTGTTGCGGCCAAAAATGCTTGATTTCACTGTGGATTTTTTCTAAATTTGCAATGCAATTAACATTTTTTTGTGTTTTTTTACGTAAAAGTACTTGAATTGGCAAAATTATGCAGTGATGCTTATTGGTAAATGAGACCTTTTAGCTGTATTCAAGTTCAACACACGTGAATTGAAGAGGGCTTTGTCTGAATGCACGAGGTGATGACGCGTCTTGGCCCAAATCTGCAGAAAATCCCTGGTCATTTTGAAAAATTGCAAACTACAACAGATATCCTGGAGGGACTGATCTATACATGGCCCATAAATTTAGGATTAGATGCCAGTCATGCAAAATTCCTCCAGTGTGTGGCTGTAATGCTCATAAAGAATAAACTGCCTTTAAACCAAAGAAGAAGAACCTGTTCAGCTGGTTCCTGAGCAATGAACTGTATCATTGGTCCTGATCTCAATCAATGACTGTATATACTCATATATATGATCTCGATCCACACACCCCTTTTTATTTAATCAGGTTATGCATTAGCATTAAAAACCATTAACACTTTGATTACTAAAGTGTACAATTTACAACTTTAAAATAGAATAACACAGCAATAAATACATTAACAACAATAATAATAAGTATCATTAATATTACTAACACTATTATAATAATTAGCAAAGGGCCTTATAATAATGATTAACCATAAATTATACTTACTGATAAATAATACATAGTATCAAAAGGTAATAGATGTATTGTGTATGTGTATAACTTGTGCATTGTGTATGTGTATAATTGTGGGATTTTTTTTGTGTGTGTTTGTAAAGCCAAAGAAGAATTTCCACATTGGTGGACAATAAGGTTAAATCAATCAATCAATCAATCAATCAATCAATAGTAAGCAGTACTATTTCAGATAATACATAATGTTAAATGAGGGATATCTTGTTCCATTATTGGCTGCTACTTATATATTGAACAAATATAATGGCATTTTGGCAAAGAGTTTTCCTTACTAATCTTGTGATTAGTGTGTGATTGGGTTTTTTTTCTCACCTAGCGCAATCCATTTGGCTCAGGATCTTATGAATGCGCCTTTTGCCTTCTCAACAAATAATCCCTCTAATTCTCTTGGAAGAGTATTAAAATTTGTTCTCTGTTCTCTGAAAGATTTCTCCTCGCACCTCCTGGGTTGGGGGTTCGAATTCGACCTCTGTCCTGGTTGCATGGAGTTTACATGTTCTCCCTGTGCTTTGGGGGTTTCCTCCCCCAGTCCAAAGATATGCGTTGTAGCCTGGTTGACATTTCCAAGCTGTCCA
The DNA here is from genome assembly GCF_023375685.1 of Ictalurus furcatus. Classification (NCBI taxonomy): domain Eukaryota; kingdom Metazoa; phylum Chordata; class Actinopteri; order Siluriformes; family Ictaluridae; genus Ictalurus; species Ictalurus furcatus. Next base: position 14,934,098 of record NC_071276.1, on the reverse strand, counting down.
CAGTGTTTTAAAGTGTGTATGATTGTGCCCTGTGATGGGTTGGGAACCCATTTTATTAATGCATGTTCCCATACACAAAATATACCATAATTTAAAGCTCAATAGCATTTGAAGGGAATGACGTACAGTCACAAAACCAACTGTAAAGTGTCAGGTATGAGAAACACTTTTTATATTTTGTGTAAGGGCCCATGCAGTAATAAAATACATGACAATATTTATATATGATTTAATAGTTTATTTTGATAAATATCAAAAATCTAAGAGGTGTGCATTATAGCTGACACGTAGATGAAGACTTTACAGTTGGTTATATGACTGTAAGTCATTCCCTTCAAATGCTATTGAAGTTAGAAACGTGTTTAAAAATGTAGTATGTAACTTTAGAGACGGTCCCTTAATTTCTGCATATCTGCGAATATCGAAGGTCCAACCAACTTTATTCCAGTCTCTCTCCACATGACCGGGTGTGTGTGTGTGTGTGCCGCAGCATAAACTCCCATCCAACGTCATCTTCTCCCTCTTTTCCCCCTCGAGTGCAGAAGCGGAGGATCCACAGCCGAGGCCGTCTCACACCGGGCAGCCCTTCGCCAAAATGGTACGGTCATTTTACTGCGGTAAACGGAACCGGGGAATAGACTTTATACAGAACTGATATAGAAATGCGTGCTGTTTAGCTGGGTCATGCTCTGATCCACTTGTCCTAATGTCTGGTCTATTTATTATTTTATTTATTCCAGTGACGCAGTGACAACCTGCTAGGGAGATTTATTTATTTATTTATTATGATTATCTTATTTCAGTCGGTGCTGAATTTAATTGGCATCACACCGAGTCCTGTGACGCAGATATATCTTTCTGGAGTTTTCTATAAACGCGTTTATTTATATGTGTTGATTCATGGTAAATAGGGCCGCGATAGGACGACTGTTATCCCAGCTGAATGGCTCCTTTCGGATTGATTGCGCTGTTATTTTTGTGATATGGCCTTTTACCCACCTTACTTATAAATAACGTTATAAATAACGCAGTCACGCCCACGGCTCACTGCGGCGCGCGCGTTCGAGTTTCACTGGCACAGAGCCAGCGAGGGATAAATGATGGACAGCTCGCAAACGATTCTTTTTTTCTGAACGACTCTTTTAAATGAATCGATTCTTAAGCAGGAAGAACAGAACGCTGAGCTTCAAAACTCAGTGGGGGGAGTAGGTGAGTGTTGGTCAGGGATCCCCAAGGATCAGTGCAGTATAGTTAGTATTTTAATTAATTAATTAATTAATTAATTATTAAAAACATTTCTATAATGCTATGGCCAAGAGCAGATCTTTTTGAAGATTAACAAAACCTGGCGTAAATTTGAGGGGTCCAGAATACTGTAGAACAGCGTCTCTTGACGTAGAGTTAGGGTACCCTAGGGACACAGGAAGAAGGATGTACATATTGGGAGTGCTGGAATTTTAAGCAGCACACGTGATGTCTATAGGCTATATTATTACTTTAGCAGCAGACCTGAAATTCTGGTTTAGTACCCTCAGTACCCCCCGTTTCTGTGTCCTTGATGGACACAGAAAGTCCCCACCCCATTTAAAAAATAATGTTATGGCCAATATCCATTTTGTGAAGCTTAACAACGTGGGCGTACGGTGTTCTTTGGGTGATAAGCAGTCTTGTTTTTGAACCAAATATCTTTTAGAGTTATGCCCAGAATGTACTACATTGGTCTCAACAGACCATAATATATTGTGCATTATGGTTTGGCAAAACATTCTCGTGAGAAAGTGTTTCTATATAACCACACTTGCTTATATCCCAGACATGTGAAGAATATGAGAAATTGTTGTCACATGCATGCATAGATTAACCAACACTTGCCAGGTATTCCTGCAGCCCCTTTAATATTGCTGTAGCTCTCAGCCTCCTTGATATCTTTTCTTATTGTCTTTATATCAATTTTGGAGGGATGCCCTCTTTTTGGTAATGTATCTGTGGTGCCCCATTTTCTTCACCTGTTAATGATGGACTTCATGTTGTTCCATAGTACACATAATGTCTGATGTTTTGGAAATTCGTTGTTTTTTTTTTTTGTTTTTTTTTACCCCTCTTTTAATGTATACTTTTCAACAGTGGGATCCCGTACATGTTTTGTAAGCTCTTTGTAGACCTTCATGGTTTTCTTACAGAATTCTTACAGAAACAGCCTAACTTTATTTCCATTGGTGACAGGTGTATAAACATTATGTTTGAATATGAGTTTAAATGTGATTGGTTCATTCTGAAGCACAGTCACATACCCCCATTTTATAAGAGGGCGTACACGCTTATGCAACCAGGTTATTGTAAGTGTTTTCTTTTTCTTATTTTTCACTTGAATTTTGTTGGTTGCCATATCATGTTAAAGGTGGAAAAAGTTCTGACATGATTTATCTTGCTTTCATTTTTTACATCAGAAAAACTTTCATTTAAGCCATGTTAACAAGGATGTGTAGAATTTTTATATCCATTGTATTGGCCCTAATATGTCAAGTATTTGAATAGTTGTTTTTTTTTTTTTCATAAAATATACTATCTGTGCTGCAAAGCATTTAAGAATACTGGACCTAGCCTGCACACTAAAATGTAAAAAAAAAAAAGAAACTTAAATTTAAAAACTAGATTTACTTAAATTAAGAGTTTGGGAATATCAAATCACAGCTGTTAGTCTTAATGTCCATCAGTACCTGGGCATCTCATGGAGGTTATGTTTGGTATAGCGCGACAGTAATGAAGTGTGTTTATATGTTGGTTGCTTGTGTATTTTGCTTCAGGGCTGACAGTGTTCTTATCAGACAAGCAAGTAGTTGGCAAAAAGTGGTAAGAGGGTGTCAAGGGAAGATAACATGGCACAAAATGTCGGATTGGCAAAATAGTGCATGATGTAGTAAATAGCCTGTGGTTTAACTAAATTGTGCTGGATACACACCCTTCAGGCCCTCAAATGTGTACAGTTACAATGTGTTAATTTGCACAATATGTTAGGATTTTGGTAACAAATCCCAACAAGTAGGGCAACCTTCAACATTCTGGAGTCTGTGCCCAGCAGCTGATTCAGTTTAACATGTACTAGCTCTAGCACCTTATAGCATTGCCATCCCACAGGGTCTCTGGTGTGTGTCTGTATGGTGCCCTGTGATAAACTGGTGTCCCATTTAGGGTGTGATAAAGTGGTCACTGTAATGAAATAAATGAAAAACATTCCTGAATTAGATGTCAGCAAAAATGTAGGGGCAAGTTCTGAAAAATATAAAAACAGACATCAAACTGTAGGGCTAAAGTATAAAGGGTTAATTAGCCCACTGCTCTCTTATAACCACAGACAGAGATAGGTGTAACCAAAGGTTAAATACGTGTTTTAGCTTTATGATTTAAATATCTGACTCCATCCATCCACCTTCTATACCGCTTATCCTTATCAGGGGCACGGGGAACCTGGAGCCTATCCCAGGGAGCATCGGGCACAAGTCGGGGTACACCCTGGACAGGGTGCCAATTATCTGACTCCAATACATTGAATGAATTATCTGTCTCCAATTAATAATAACTGTTAATTTATTTATCTGACTCCAAAATATAATCTTGTAGTTAGTGCTAGAAGTATAATATCTCAGTGTTCTGATTATTTAATCTAAACTGTTTCATGCTAAGCTTTAATTATAAAATGACGCTTCTACATCCGAGGCTTTTATATAGCCTATAATAAACTTATTTTGTTAGCTCAGAGGTTTATATCAACGTGCAAGCCTAGGCCTTTCCTATTTACTTGTCAGAGGTTTAATTTAAACTTGCAAGTATTAGCCTTTTATATTAGCTTGTCAGAGGTCGCTTTCAAACATGTCTAGCGTACTACAACTTTAGCTTAGGAAACTATTTCTAATAGCCATATGAATAAAGTCATGCACTTTTAATGCAACATACTTTGTTACCGTGTATTTTGAGAAAGTAATGAATGGGTTTGTGTTATTTAAGTTCCTGAGAATGAGTTGGTGGGGACAAAGACAATAGGTCTCCCATGCAGACCAGATGGTGCCTGTGTGTATCTGTGTGGGTTTAGGTGTGTGTGTGTGGGAAGAAAGAACACACATTGCAACATCTACTGTAAATGTTTCCGAAACCTTTATGATTTATGAGATCACATTGTTCACCATGAAATATGGATAAATTAATACTAAACATGCCCTAAGGAATATTAAAATTAAACACAGTTTAATACAAAAAGAGTAATTAAACAGTTTACATGACCAGTTTAAGTTCACATGGTCTCTCTGAAACACATTCCTAATCATTTCAACCTTAAACAAATTACTGCAGCAATTTCGAAATCTACTATGATCTCAATAAGGTTGGAGGCAGTTAGAACGGTAAGAGTTGTTAGGAATGAGAGAATATTACGTTTTACATTCAGAAAAGGGGATAGCGAGCTTGAACAGATATTGTGATTTAACGATTTGTTGATTTACTATTTAATGTCTTAAGATATGCTAACTGATGATTTCTTAAAAAAATATTTGTGATAATGAAGGAACATTTTGTTTAGATATTACATTTAAGGTTATGCAAACTTAGATAGTAGAATTGGTAATCATGATGAGTTCCTGTCATTATGAACTCTCCAACACTCACACGAAAAGCAATTATCTTGTAATATTCCTAAAAGTCGATGTGCTCTCTTTCTGTCAGGTGAACTTCACAGTAGACCAGATCCGTGAGATCATGGACAAAAAGTCCAACATTAGGAACATGTCCGTGATTGCCCATGTGGACCATGGCAAATCCACTCTCACTGACTCTCTAGTGTGCAAGGCAGGTATCATTGCCTCTGCACGGGCTGGTGAGACCAGGTTCACGGACACAAGGAAGGATGAACAGGAGAGGTGCATCACCATCAAGTCAACGTAGGTATTCATAGTGGCTTAAAAATTCACAGGATCCATTGAATTTACCACATCTCAAGGTTATCTATTGACGCTATAAAAAAAAGTCACTCACAATGTGTACAAAACTGGCAAAAGAATTCTAAACTGCATTTTCTTCCAAATGTCATAAACATCTACTATTCCTACTTCTTCAGAAACAATCATGTATTGGCAGCTGATAAATGGTTCATTAACAGCTTCCATGCAATATTTAACATCCAGGTCATTAAACAAAAGTAGCACAAGTCTATACATTTTAAAAGGTATTGTGCATTATCTTCAATACAGAGCTATCTCTCTGTACTACGAACTCAGCAACGCTGACTTGGCCTTCATCAAGCAATGCAAGGACGGATCTGGTTTTCTCATAAACCTGATCGACTCTCCGGGTCACGTGGACTTCTCGTCCGAGGTGACGGCAGCTCTCAGAGTTACTGATGGGGCTCTCGTAGTAGTAGACTGTGTATCAGGTATGATGGTGTGGATTTCAGCAGGTCAAATTGAAAGGGTCATTCACAGTTTAGACTCCCAAAATCCCCTGAAAATATTCCAACAACATCTGGCTCACTGACTGTTTTTTTTTTTAAATATACTATAAGAAAGATTATCTGCAGTCAAGTAGAAATTGCTGGAATATCAGTATTATTTTTGCAATAAATAAAAAAAAACAACAGTCTCGTAATGTAAGGTCTAAAAACTCTCCAAAATTCTAAATAGCATTTCCTCCAAATGTAAATGCTGTAAGTGCTTGGTAGCTTCTATGGAACATATTTTGAATGGGAAAGCAACAAAACGATTAAAGCCATTACATATTGTCCTTCTGGAATGTTATTTCTTCACATTTTAATTGTAATTATGTGTATTCTCCAGGTGTGTGTGTGCAGACCGAGACCGTTTTGAGGCAGGCTATTGCCGAACGCATCAAACCAGTCTTGATGATGAACAAGATGGACCGTGCCTTGCTTGAGCTGCAGCTGGGTCCGGATGAGCTTTTCCAGACTTTCCAGCGCATTATAGAGAATGTTAATGTCATCATTTCCACTTATGGCGAAGGGGAACATGGACCAATGGGCAACATTATGGTAAAAAGCCAGTTTAATCTGGATTTAAGCTTTCCTTATTTTCATAAGCTGTCAGTTTTTTTATTTTACTATTTTGCATTTGGTAGATTTGGTTTTCCATGTCTTGTTTTGCAGCTACTAGTCTTTGTAAAAAAATCCTTGGGATTTGGAGTGACGTTTATACATTAATAAATTATTCTTATGTAAAAAAATAACCTGAATAAATAAGTTTAACATATCTTGTTTTTCAACTAAATCCAGGTGGACCCTGTTGTGGGTACAGTTGGATTCGGTTCGGGCCTCCACGGCTGGGCCTTTACCCTGAAGCAGTTTGCGGAGATGTACGTAGCCAAGTTTGCTGCCAAAGGTGAAAAGAAAAAAGGAGATGTCTCACCTGAAGAGCACTGCAAAAAGGTGGAGGACATGATGAAGAAGCTCTGGGGAGACAAGTAAGAGAAGCAAACTTATCTGTTCTGTTCTATTTAATATTTAGATAGTAGAAAGGGTTCCAAGGGTGATATTATTCAAAAAGAACAGTTGTAAATTGAGTTGTAAGATTTACTAGTAATATTCTGTAAACAAATGTATAAAATAAAATGTAGAAACGTTTAATATCCAGGGTGTCAGGGTTGGGCATTTTAAATATATTCTAGGATATTGTTTTTGATTCCTCAGGTATTTTGATCCTTCCTGTGGGAAATTCAGCAAAACAGCAACCAATGCAGAGGGGAAAAAACTTCCACGTACTTTCTGCCAACTTGTGCTGGATCCAATTTTTAAGGTGCACATTAAAGGAACAATCGCACAATTATATCATAAAATAGCTTCAAACTGATCAGTTCAGCAATTAATAATAATAAAAATAATGATTACTTGTAGATAGCAGTAAAGACATCTGGCATTGGACACCGATGTTTTTGGCAAACTCAGCCTTGAAATGTACTTACAGCCTTACAGTGAGGACTCCCTTTTCTGGCCACTGCCTTACTGCATGGGGGGGGAAAGCTTCAGCTGTCTTTCTAAGACCAACTGATATTTAAAGTACTGCAATATCTATATACAATGCAGGTTAGAAAATATAAAACAAGATAGTAGTTTATATAGACAGACAAATATTCCCATGGTTTTATCTTGCTGACTGGGAATAAACAGTGCCACAAAAGATACCTAAAGTTCACTTTAAAATCTAATAAAAGTGTTTTAAATATTGTTTGGAAAGGTGTTTGATGCCATCATGAACTTTAAGAAGGAGGAGGCCCAGAAATTGATTGAAAAACTGAACATTAAGCTTGATGCTGACGACAAGGAGAAAGAAGGAAAACCACTGCTTAAGGTGAGATCATTTATGAACACTTACATATTAATTTGAATATTCTGCACCTGTATAGGTATGTTTTCAGTGTGCTTTTCTGCCATGTACAGGCTGTGATGCGCCGCTGGTTGCCTGCAGGTGATGCTTTGCTCCAGATGATTACCATCCATCTACCTTCACCAGTCACTGCCCAGAGATATCGCTGTGAGCTGCTGTATGAAGGCCCAGGAGATGATGAATCAGCCATGGGTAAGTAGGAAAAATCACTATGTTGACAAATGCAATGTTATAAACTCATGATGATAACCGACAACCAAATTTGGAGCAACTGGTAACCATTTAATTCTGCCATGAACTTCTTAGGTATCAAGAACTGTGATCCTAAAGCTCCACTGATGATGTACGTCTCCAAAATGGTACCGACTACCGACAAGGGCAGATTCTATGCTTTTGGTCGTGTTTTCTCTGGTGTTGTTGCCACTGGGCAAAAGGTACGCATCATGGGCCCAAACTATACCCCAGGAAAGAAGGAGGACTTGTACTTGAAACCCATTCAAAGGTTTGTTTCCAGGTTGTATATCAACGTTTGGCCTATGGGTGAGAAATTGTAAGTTTGAATCCCCATGCTCCATGGCTGGGAGTATATGGTCTAAAAATGGCCATGCTCTCTGGATGGGAGAGATGGCATACTCTCACTAATTGACACTAAGCAACTGCAGGCATCTGTGAGCTCAGGTATATGGAAGAGGGCAGATAGCACTTTCCTCTGAAGGTGTTACACTGACCTGTGATGTAGCATGAGCAGCAGTTTGAAAAAAGAAACATGGTGGCTGGCTTTATGTGTTTCAGAGGTAGCACATTTTAGCCTCCCCAGTTGATAGCTGCCTTGTGATGTGGAGAGCTGGCTGGTGGGTGAGAGCTGGCAGATGACAAGGAGAAGATAGGGTGAAACCCCCCCCCCCCAAAAATAGTGATCTTTTATCTGATCTTTTTTGACTGCAGAACCATCCTGATGATGGGCCGATATGTTGAACCAATTGAAGATGTGCCATGTGGGAACATTGTTGGACTGGTTGGAGTTGATCAGTTTTTGGTGAAGACTGGTACCATTACTACCTATGAGCAAGCTCACAACATGCGAGTGATGAAGTTCAGCGTTAGTCCTGTAGTGAGAGTGGCCGTGGAGGCCAAGAACCCAGCTGACCTTCCAAAGTTGGTAGAAGGTCTTAAACGCCTGGCCAAGTCTGACCCTATGGTTCAGGTGAGTATTGAGAATACAGAGTCTGAGATCATAATTAGCCCTGGTCTTTAGATAGGGTGGATTGCAGTCTTTTCCCCTGTTGATCACAGTGACAATAGGTCTCTTTTAACCACATTTAACTGTCCTATGATGTTGCATTAGCGGAGGTTCAAAAAAATGAAGAAATATGTTAGTCTATACCCTCTTGGAGAGGTAGATGTTATACAGTTGATGAGAACTAGCCCTTAAAATTAGCTGACCAAAACAAATTATCTGCCCTAGTATGTCCATTCTCGAAACAGAAACTGTGGCAGTTCTATAACTTATGTTTCTTGTCCTCCAGTGTATCATTGAAGAGTCTGGTGAGCACATCGTGGCTGGCGCAGGAGAGTTACATCTGGAAATTTGCTTAAAAGACCTTGAGGAAGATCATGCCTGTATCCCACTGAAGGTAATGTAACAAGAATACAAATAACATACAAATAAACAGACATACAGTCTGTACCTCATCTGAGGTAATATTGCTCATTACCACCATTAGATCACCACCATTAAATCTATCTGTAGCACCAACATACTTTCATATCATCAGATAATGATAATTGACTGTTCGGTTGCTTTCCTTCCAGAAATCAGATCCAGTGGTGTCATATCGTGAAACAGTGAGCGACGATTCTGACCAAGTATGCTTGTCCAAATCTCCTAACAAGCACAACCGTCTGTACATGAAGGCTCGTCCTTTCCCAGATGGCTTGGCTGAGGATGTTGATAAGGGAGACGTGACAGCTAGACAAGAACTTAAACAGAGAGCTCGCTACCTGGCTGAAAAGTATGAATGGGAAGTCACAGAGGCTCGTAAGATATGGTGCTTTGGACCAGATGGTAGCGGACCCAACATTCTTGTGGACATAACGAAGGGAGTACAATATCTGAATGAAATCAAGGATAGCGTGGTGGCTGGTTTCCAGTGGGCAACCAAGGAGGTGAGTAAAGCCCAGAAGCAACAACTGCAGATGATATGGAGATGGATTTACAGCATACAAATGGTGGCAGTGCCATTTATATAGTATACAATCAGATAATACTTTATATTTCAGGCCACTTAGTAACAGTATTAGTGCAATTAGTACAATATTAGGATAATTTGCATTTCCTTGTATTTCTTTAGGGGGCACTTTGCGAGGAGAACATGAGGGGAGTGCGATTTGACATCCATGATGTCACCCTGCATGCTGATGCGATACACAGAGGAGGTGGTCAGATCATCCCTACAGCACGCAGAGTCCTGTACGCCTCTGTGCTGACCGCTCAACCACGACTAATGGAGCCCATTTACCTGGTGGAGATTCAGGTGAATTCAACGTTTTTGTGATAATATTTAATAAGGGTAATAATGGCTGTTAAAAAGAACTCTTATTTAACTATTAATAATAATTTTAACACTTAATAATTGTTATGAAATCACATCCTTGAAAGGGTAGCACTTTCTCTTAACAATAGTTAATTATTTTGGTATTAAGGGGAAAAAAACCCCAGTTAGATTATCAACATTTTAATACCATCATACCTTCTATCGTGGTGCATGATGTTAAAGGTAGGGTTGCCAGGTCTTTTAGGGTTGCCAGTAGTATTGAAACATGCCATTTCCCTGATTAATTCTTACAGAGGTGCTAAAATAGCCTCATATTATTATTATGTACAGTATATTGCTATAAAAATATCTGTAAGAATGAGTAGTCACATATCATGAATAAAGTATAATACACAGATTTAATTAGCTGTATGCACAAAGCCCAACCCCATTTTTCTATAGGATTAGTTTAAAATGATCAATTAAAATTTGTAATTAACAAATAAACAAAACTATCAGTAACAATATATTTTAACATTCAAATCCTATATAAGTACAGCAATATTATGCTAAATTTTCAGGTAATACCGAGCATGTCTGTAAAAATGGTTTGTTCCCCGTCATGCTTTAAAGAATTCACTTGGTGGAAATTACCGGTACTCATGAGACAACGCTAAAACAGCTCACCCGCTTCACACACAATACAGACAATTAGTAAGGTTCTTTTGAATTTTGACAAAGGTGAAATGAAAACAGGTGAAATTATTACTTAAACATTTGCTCACCTATGTTCCCTTTAGTGTCCAGAGCAAGCTGTCGGTGGTATCTACGGTGTCCTGAACAGGAAAAGAGGCCACGTGTTTGAGGAGTCTCAAGTGGCAGGAACACCTATATTTGTCGTGAAGGCATATCTTCCTGTAAATGAATCATTTGGTATGTTTATCTTCAAAATATATACATCTACTATTAAAATGTTCTACATGTAATATCCAATAGATTTTAAATGGGTTAGTAAAGTACTTCTCTTTCAAACGCTTTATCTAAAATATCATGCTTGATTCCTTTGCAGGTTTCACAGCAGATCTGAGGTCCAACACCGGTGGCCAGGCCTTCCCTCAGTGCATGTTTGACCACTGGCAAATCCTTCCAGGAGACCCATACGATGCCAACAGCAGGCCCTCGCAGGTCGTAGCTGAGACCCGCAAGCGCAAAGGCCTGAAGGAGGGCATCCCGCCTTTAGACAACTTCCTGGACAAACTGTAATTTCTCTCAGACTAAAGGCTAAAAGAGCATTTAGTGATTTGATAGCCTTCATTCTTTCTTTGTTGCATATCTACAAGCCTAAGTATATGGAAATATACATGTACATTAAAATTAATAAGAGCCTTACTTGAGATTTCCACACTGTCGATGTTCATAGCAAATAAAAACCGAGCACCTTAATGCTGTGTAAAGTGTCTGAAGGTTGAGGCTGAATTTTGTTTTACATTTTTAAAACATTTAAAAAATAAAATAAATAAATATCACACAACAGCATGTAGGTATTCAGATAGATAGACATCATAGACATCATTTACTGCCTTTCACTGCATGTGTTTAAATGGCACAATTTAGGTCAAAAATAAGCATTTGGAGTACAATCAGTGTAAATCTGTACATATCATCATAAATAACTATGGATTTGCACCCATCTGTGCTCTTCATCCACACCACCCAAGACTCACAAGACTTCAGTTACTATAATCCCTAATACAACAACCATGTAAAGCAGTCATTGAAATAGTTACAAAGGCGCAAATTTTGTAAAAATGGAACAAAAAGTGAACTAGGTATAAAAATGTTGTTACATAAAAGGGGGTTGAAGCCTGTGGATAGCAGAGCTAAACTCTCAAATGTGTCAAATGAAATACTAATATAATATATGACTCACAGGGTAAAATTTAGTCAGTTCTGGACATAATATACTTTAGAATGAGATTAATTCAGACAGCTATGAATTTCTATTAAAAGAAAATCCTGAACATTTTCAAAACAAAAGGTATTTAATGCTTTCCAATCATTGTGCCATCTTAACTTCTAAAACCAGATTTTTTGTTCAGACTTGAACAGGTGGCACAATTTCTTCCTTCCTTTTCTAGAAGCACAACTGTTTTCTACCCACTAATAATACACTCTGGCTTAGATTCAAAATCTTAGACATTTAGGATTATGTTGGAAAAGCAGGTTACAAGGTTTACATAGCAAAGATGGAACTGCTTTGTACTTATGAACTTCTTGGCATTTGAATGGGGAGAATCTTATACATACATGAACAAGTAGGCAAATAACTTGCTACAGTTGTGCTAGTTGAACAGTTTCTATAAAGTTGTACAGTCGGGTTATTCACTGGTGACAACTTTCTTTTTTGTAACTTTCACAAATCACTTTACTTTAAAGGGAGGAAGATCCCCACTGTCTAAAGGCAGTGAAATGTTACTGCTGATATTTTGGTGGACATCTATATCTACAGCACATACAAGCAAATCTCAGTGTGCTTCAGTTTTTTTTTTTTTCCCAAGCTACACCTAAGTGAGCTAATCATTTAAAATCATCATGTAAAAGAACTTCCATATAACAGATGCATTGTGAAAAATTCTGCCCCTTACTTAGTATTCAGATTGGCACACAATCGCTTGATTGACTCAAGTTCAGCATTTTGGTCAAGCCACAATGCAGTGCCCTAAAAAAGTGATCATGTGCTTTATTACATATTTGAAAGCATACATAATTGAATCTGTTAGAAAACAAGGGATCCGTCAACATTGTTGTTATTCACTACGAGAATGACAGCATGTAGCCTTTATATAAAGTAAATCTAAGTGAAATTACAACTAGCTATTACATTGGAGCTGGTGCCAGAAATTGCTGTGTTAATTGAGACCTGTTGTTGGGGTACACCTCAGAACTAGCCCAAAAATGTCATCTTAACAAAAACTGACTTCAGAAAACATAGACCAACAGCACGAAGGCGGATAACAATTAGCAGTTTGGTGGCATGTCAGAGTTTAACCCAACCAGGAAGGCTGTTTCACACTGTTTCCCTTGGGCTATTAGCATGTTTTGACTATTCTGACTTTCAGGTCTAAACATTGCTGTGAAACCAACATCTGCAGCACCTTAAAAAAATACAAATGTTAAAGTGATACAAAACTGTACTGAAGTTTCACAAAACTCAGGACTTGACAAAAAAACAAACAAACAACAACCAAAAAAAACAAAAAAAAAAAACATAAAAGATGTCATTGCATCATGGCTTGATTGTGTCTCCACCAACCCGAAAAGCCCAAAATCAATTAATCTGAACGCAGCTACAAACTGCAGCACAAAACTGTGACCAATACATTATGCAATAAAACGGGTTCATTCAGACAGATACTGATTTGTATGCTATACCACTCAATACAAAACAAATTATGTACACTCCTGATTTTTTTTTAAAATATAAAAAGGTCATCGTTGAGGTTTTGAGGTGATTATTCAAAAACGTGGTTTAAATAGTATAAAGAGGAAACGGTTCACATACAAATACACACAGGTCCACAAACTATTCCCAATGTGTCCAAAGTTCCCAATTTCTGTGCTCACTGTTTTGTTTGTTGAGTTCTCCCGGGCATGAAGGCAATGGGTATCAGTCACTGTTAAAATGAATTCCTCAGAAATGGAGACACACATTGCTGGGTTTCTGAAACCATTAGACGCAACCAACCTTGTCTCCCGTGTGCATATCAGCTACCATATTAGTAAATATTATTAAACTGCAATTAAAGTCAGATATATGAGGGTTTTTAAATTTTTTTCCGACTCACGGTCCGTGGCAGTTTGTTTGATGATTGGGGAGACTGAAACCATGACTCAATCTAGTGAGATAATGTCTGAAAGAGTTGAGGATCCTCCTGTGATGACACCTGTTTCATGGCTGGAGCTTCCTCGATGTGAAGTTGAATCGTATTGGACAGATGAGGTCATGAGACTGGAGCTGCTGGTGCCACTCTGAATGCTGGTGGACAAATTCTCCAGGAACACAGGGGTCCGGTAATGCTAAAAGACAACAGCAAGAATGTTAGAACTAGTGTTTCTGTTTAACAACCAGATCACAATTCCTATTAAAAGGAATAATAATAATAATAATAATAATAATAATAATGAAAAAAATAATACAATTTGGCAACTAAACTATTTAACCCATTAAATAAGAACAGTTCTTACTAGCGGACTTGCGGATTCAAAGACATTTGAAACACATACCTGAGAATCTGCTTGAAGTAATGAAAATAAGTCAATACCTGTATGAGAAAAAATAATTGTAGTGAGCTAACAGTTTCCAACAAGCGACTACATTTGGAAATATATCTGACTGGATCACAGCGACAATGGTATACCTTGCATATCGGTGGGAATCGTGGACAGTGTTGAATGGTGGAATGGAACTGCATAGTCTGCTATGGAGGAAGTCAAGTACGAAGCGTCCAGCGACTGGACATTCGGCACTCGAACCGTAGATGGCTGATAAGTCAAAACCCTGAGAAAAGAGGAAGAAGTGATCGACATCCTCTTCCTGCAGCCTCTTCTTCTTCTTATTATGCAAAATGATATTTAGTTTCATCATACAAATAAAATATTAGGTGCTTGAAAAATCTGTTTAAAGAGCAACAACCATTTGCGGTACCGGCCACTGGACTCACTGGTGAATACATCAGAGTGAGACGCACCATATTGTTAGATGTGATGAATTAGGGCTGGGCGGTACAGCTAAAAAAATCATCATGATATAATATTTCACATCATTCGGTATCGATAATTATTAAAAATCTTTTTTTAAACAAAGATCAGTAGAAAAAAGGTTTGAATTTAATCACTGTATTTTTAATTTACCCACTTTAAGGCAAACAACATTTTTTAGTTTTAACAGTCAAAAACAAAATATCATTTAAACAAATATCTTCTCTTATATCTTACATGAAGATTAAACAAGTGGTAAAGAAACTCTTGAACTTAATAAATAAAATGTTACAAAATTTGTGCAATGTAAAAGGCAAACTTTAAGGAAGATCAACATCACATTATAGCGCAGAATGGGAGTCCTGGTGCTCTGGTTTGTGCTCAGCCTGTTAGCATAGTTAGCCTAGCCTTGTATAAAACTTCCACTTTAACACTTAATTCTGGAGAACACTGTGCTGAGGTCCGAGTCTGACGAGTCGAGCTCCTGCTCTGAGGACACTCACTGTCCTCCCCAGAGCCGACATTTTAACAGAAAACACAAAAAGCTGTACAATGTCACATCCTTTGCCCACTGTTCAGAGTCACACGCACTGTACATGTGCGGAGCACTGCGCACGCACACTACAAGTCTCTCGCAGCTCGATTCTCCGTACGTGGCCGAGACAGGTTTTTTTTTTTTTGCAAAGCTTACACACAACTGTGTTCTGATGTTGGTCGGATGAAAAAAACTGCCACATTGGTGAGCCAAGATGTCCTTTTTTTATTCGCTATTTCCTTGGCAGGCTCTGAACTCATTTTCGCATGTGTTTGTGTGTTCTGATGTCACATGGCGATGGCACAACCGAACCCCAAAAGATACGCAACTTGTTATTGGCTGTTTGCTTGTCACTCGTAGCACACCCCTTTATCAAGGCATATGATGGGCTGTGTATGATCCAGGGACGGCACACGCTTGAGGGTTATTCATGCAACCGAACTTCATGTCTGTTTACATTTTATCGAGCGTTATACCGAACATGTTTTCTATCATTACCGATAAAAGTGTACTGTCGATGAATACCGAAACCGTTTAATCGCCCAACCCTATGATGAACATTTTAGTTATTTTCTTAGCTCAAAATACTGAAACGGAGAAATTCCTAACTCCCAGGAGCCGATCACGTCTTAAACACAAATTTTGTTGTTTATGCCCGCAACAAAAAAGTAACAGCAGCAAACGCTTTGGCTGTTCTGTATAACACAGCTTGTGCTCTTGGGAATTCATTTTATTGACTCACTCTGCATGCATTTAAATGGAAGGCGTTTGCACTCCGTACTCCTGGAATTATCATTATAACTGGCAATGCTTTAATAAATGCTTTTCACTCTTATTTGAGTTTATTTTGTTGCTCTAATAAACTATTTGACCATATGCAAATGGTCATGGATATTTATAATCATCACTATATTTTAATCCCCTTACAGAGAGAAAGCATGGAAATGAAACTCCAAAGAATGAAACATCTTACAGATATTGACCAAACTGCTATGCAAAAATCACAGGTGTTTAATATAGAATCCCTGCTGAATTATATAATGGGTATTCTGTTCCCATTCGATATTTGTTAGCTTTTTTGGACATTCACAATGGGGTTAGCAGATTTTTTTTTTGGACTGACAACAACAATAAATAAAAACGTCTCCGTTTTACATTTAAGAAGGATGAACGCTACCACTGACCCTTTGCTGCTATGCACCTCCTCGGATTTAGACATGTAGACACAGCGCTTTTTTAGGGGAGGGTCCGGCTCTGCTTCTTCATCTGACGAGCTTTCGAGTGTCAGGTCGATCACATCAGCTTTTTTCGTACTGCCGGGTTCAGAGTGAGGAACAACAGCGCTGGGACGGACAGGGGTAGTGCCTGGAGAATAAATATAGGTACAGGTTAACCTGGTGATCAAAGATTATGC